>NW_028168023.1:0-179331 GCF_964194135.1 Talpa europaea | reverse complement strand
GAGGGTTCAGGAGTCCCCCCAGGGGGAAGATTGACCTTTTCCCCGAGGGGGAAGAGGGTCCCCATTCCCAAAGGGGGTAGAGGTCCGCCCACGCCCAAGGGGACTGTGTGTCCCCGAACCACTCCCCGCTCACCAACGCCCCCGGTCTGCGGCCCTGAGAACGGCACCTTTGCGCATGCGCAGGCGGGTGGGCAGGGTCAGGCTCCGGTCCGGGGCGGAGCCCGGAGCTCATCAGCCATGCTGGCCAGGTGAGGACGCTACCCCTGTGATTGGGGCTTGGGTTGTCCCATGCCTTCCGCCTCGGCGAGTCTGCCTGCAATTTGGGAAATGGCCGCAGTTGCCCGTTCTCTGGGCCGAACAGGGGATGCCGGCCCGAGACACTAACCCCGCCCCTCTCTCTAGGGCGTTTTCGGTCGCGTGGATTGACCCTGGGGCTGTGAGTACGAGAGGAGGTTGCAGGTGTCCCTCAGGGTGAAGATTGACCATTTCCCCGTGGGGGAAGAGAGTCCCCATTCCCCATGGGGGTACAGGTGCCCCCACCCTCAAAGGGGCTGGGGTTACCCGGACCTCCATCCGTTCACCAGCGCCCCCTGCGGGCAGCCCTGTGAACTGCACCTTTGCGCATACCCAGACTCGTGTTTGCGCGTCTAGCTCTGGCCAGGGGCGGATCCGGGGGCTTATCAGCGATGCAGGGCCAGGTGAGGACCCTTCCCCTTTGATTGGGGCTGGGTTGTCCCGGGCTTTCCGCGTCGACGAGTCTGCCTGCAGTGTGGGAAGAAGCCGCGGTCGCCGGTTCTCTGGGCCGAACAGGGGGTGCCGGCCCGAGACACTGACCCCGCCCCTCTCTCTAAGGCTTGGTCGGTCGCGTGGCCGGACCCTGGGGGTGTGAGTGCGAGAGGAGGATTCATGTTTCCCCCAGTGGGAAGATTGACTGTTTCCCCGAGGGGGAAGAGGGTCCCCATTCCCCATGTGGATACAGGTGCCCCCACCCGCAAAGGGGCTGGGGGTCCCCGAACATCAACCCGCTCACCAGCGCCCCCGGCCAGCGGCCCTGATAACTGCACCTTTGCGCATGCGCAGACGGGTGGGTGGGGTTAGGCTCCGGTCATGGGCGGAGCCTGAAGCTCATCAGCCCTGCTGGGCCAGTTGAGGACCCTTCCCCTTTGATTGGGGCTGGGTTGTCCCGGGCTTTCCGCGTCGACGAGTCTGCCTGCATTGTGGGAAGAAGCCGCGGGCGCCGGTTCTCTGGGCCGAACAGGGGGTGCCGGCCTGAGACACTGACCCCGCCCCTCTCTCTAAGGCTTTTTGGGTCGCGCGGCCAGACCCTGGGGGTGTGAGTTGGAGAGTAGGGTTCGGGGGCCCCCAGCGGGTAGATTGACCGTTTCCCCGAGGGGGAAGTGGTTCCCCATTCCCCATGGGGATACAGGTGCCCCCACCCTCAAAGGGGCTGAGGGTCCCCGAACCACAACCCGCTCACCAGCGCCCCCTGCCGGCGGCCCTGAGAACTTCATCTTTGCGCATGCGCAGACTCGGGTGGGCGGGGTCTGGCTCAGGCAGGGGCCGGAGCCTGGGCTCATCAGCGCTGATGGGCCAGGTCAGGACGCTTCCCCTTTGATTGGGGCTCGGTTGTCCCGGGCTTTCCCGGTCGACGAGTCTGCCTTCAGTGTGGGAAGAAGCCGGGGTCGCTGGTTTTATGGGCCGAACAGGGGGTGCCGGCCCGAGACACTGACCCGCCCCTCTCTCTAAGGCGTGTTCGGTCGCGCGGCCGGACCCTGAGGGTGTGAGTGCGAGAGGAGGATTCGGGTTTCCCCCAGGGGGAAGATTGACCGTTTCCCCGAGGGGGAAGAGGGTCCCCATTCCCCATGGGGATACAGGTGCCCCCACCCGCAAAGGGGCTGGGGGTCCCCGAACCACAACCCGCTCACCAGCGCCCCCGGCCGGCGGCCCTGATAACTGCACCTTTGCGCATGCGCAGACGGGTGTGCGGGGTTAGGCTCCGGTATGGGTGGAGCCTGGAGCTCATCAGCCCTGCTGGGCCAGGTGAGGACCCTTCCCATTGGATTGGGGCTGGGTTGCCCCGGGCTTTCCGCGTCGACGAGTCTGCCTGCATTGTGGGAAGAAGCCGCGGTCGCCGGTTCTCTGGGCCGAACAGGGGGTGCCGGCCTGAGACACTGACCCCGCCCCTCTCTCAAAGGCGTGTTCGGTCGCGCGGCCGGACCCTGGGGGTGTGAGTGCGAGAGGAGGATTCAGGTTTCCCCCAGGGGGAAGATTGACCGTTTCCCCGAGGGGGAAGAGGGTCCCCATTCCCCATGTGGATACAGGTGCCCCCACCCGCAAAGGGGCTGGGGGTCCCCGAACCAAATCCCGCTCACCAACGCCCCCGGCCGGCGGCGCTGAGGACTGCAACTTTGCGCATGCGCAGACGGGTGGGCGGGGTCAGGCTCCGGTACGGGGCAGAGCATTGAGCTCATCAGCCCTGCTGGGCCAGGTGAGGACCCTTCCCCTTTGATTGGGGCTGGGTTGTCCCGGGCTTTCCGTGTCGACGAGTCTGCCTGCATTGTGGGAAGAAGCCGCGGGCGCCGGTTCTCTGGGCCGAACAGGGGGTGCCGGCCTGAGACACTGACCACGCCCCTCTCTCTAAGGCTTTTTGGGTCGCGCGGCCGGACCCTGGGGGTGTGAGTTGGAGAGTAGAGTTCGGGGGTTCCCCAGGGGGTAGATTGACCGTTTCCCCGAGGGGGAAGTGGTTCCCCATTCCCCATGGGGATACAGGTGCCCCCACCCTCAAAGGGGCTGAGGGTCCCCGAACCACAACCCGCTCACCAGCGCCCCCTGCCGGCGGCCGTGAGAACTGCATCTTTGCGCATGCCCAGACTCGGGTGGGCGGGGTCTGGCTCAGGCAGGGGCCGGAACCTGGGCTCATCAGCGCTGATGGGCCACGTGAGGACGCTTCCCCTTTGATTGGGGCTGGGTTGTCCCGGGCTTTCCGCGTCGACGAGTCTGCCTGGAGTTTGGGAAGGGCCCGCGGTCGCCGGTTCTCTGGGCCGAACAGGGGGTGCCGGCCCGAGACACTGACCCCGCCCCTCTCTTTAAGGCGTGTTCGTTCGCGCATCCGGACCCTGGGGGTGTGAGTGCGAGAGGAGGGTTCAGGAGTCCCCCAGGGGGAAGATTGACCTTTTCCCCGAGGGGGAAGAGGGTCCCCATTCCCAAAGGGGGTAGAGGTCCGCCCACGCCCAAGGGGACTGTGTGTCCCCGAACCACTCCCCGCTCACCAACGCCCCCGGTCTGCGGCCCTGAGAACGGCACCTTTGCGCATGCGCAGGCGGGTGGGCAGGGTCAGGCTCCGGTCCGGGGCGGAGCCCGGAGCTCATCAGCCATGCTGGGCCAGGTGAGGACGCTACCCCTGTGATTGGGGCTGGGTTGTCCCATGCCTTCCGCCTCGGCGAGTCTGCCTGCAATTTGGGAAATGGCCGCAGTTGCCCGTTCTCTGGGCCGAACAGGGGATGCCGGCCCGAGACACTAACCCCGCCCCTCTCTCTAGGGCGTTTTCGGTCGCGTGGATTGACCCTGGGGCTGTGAGTACGAGAGGAGGTTGCAGGTGTCCCTCAGGGTGAAGATTGACCATTTCCCCGTGGGGGAAGAGAGTCCCCATTCCCCATGGGGGTACAGGTGCCCCCACCCTCAAAGGGGCTGGGGTTACCCGGACCTCCATCCGTTCACCAGCGCCCCCTGCGGGCAGCCCTGTGAACTGCACCTTTGCGCATACCCAGACTCGTGTTTGCGCGTCTAGCTCTGGCCAGGGGCGGATCCGGGGGCTTATCAGCGATGCAGGGCCAGGTGAGGACCCTTCCCCTTTGATTGGGGCTGGGTTGTCCCGGGCTTTCCGCGTCGACGAGTCTGCCTGCAGTGTGGGAAGAAGCCGCGGTCGCCGGTTCTCTGGGCCGAACAGGGGGTGCCGGCCCGAGACACTGACCCCGCCCCTCTCTCTAAGGCTTGGTCGGTCGCGTGGCCGGACCCTGGGGGTGTGAGTGCGAGAGGAGGATTCATGTTTCCCCCAGTGGGAAGATTGACTGTTTCCCCGAGGGGGAAGAGGGTCCCCATTCCCCATGTGGATACAGGTGCCCCCACCCGCAAAGGGGCTGGGGGTCCCCGAACATCAACCCGCTCACCAGCGCCCCCGGCCAGCGGCCCTGATAACTGCACCTTTGCGCATGCGCAGACGGGTGGGTGGGGTTAGGCTCCGGTCATGGGCGGAGCCTGAAGCTCATCAGCCCTGCTGGGCCAGTTGAGGACCCTTCCCCTTTGATTGGGGCTGGGTTGTCCCGGGCTTTCCGCGTCGACGAGTCTGCCTGCATTGTGGGAAGAAGCCGCGGGCGCCGGTTCTCTGGGCCGAACAGGGGGTGCCGGCCTGAGACACTGACCCCGCCCCTCTCTCTAAGGCTTTTTGGGTCGCGCGGCCAGACCCTGGGGGTGTGAGTTGGAGAGTAGGGTTCGGGGGCCCCCAGCGGGTAGATTGACCGTTTCCCCGAGGGGGAAGTGGTTCCCCATTCCCCATGGGGATACAGGTGCCCCCACCCTCAAAGGGGCTGAGGGTCCCCGAACCACAACCCGCTCACCAGCGCCCCCTGCCGGCGGCCCTGAGAACTTCATCTTTGCGCATGCGCAGACTCGGGTGGGCGGGGTCTGGCTCAGGCAGGGGCCGGAGCCTGGGCTCATCAGCGCTGATGGGCCAGGTCAGGACGCTTCCCCTTTGATTGGGGCTCGGTTGTCCCGGGCTTTCCCGGTCGACGAGTCTGCCTTCAGTGTGGGAAGAAGCCGGGGTCGCTGGTTTTATGGGCCGAACAGGGGGTGCCGGCCCGAGACACTGACCCGCCCCTCTCTCTAAGGCGTGTTCGGTCGCGCGGCCGGACCCTGAGGGTGTGAGTGCGAGAGGAGGATTCGGGTTTCCCCCAGGGGGAAGATTGACCGTTTCCCCGAGGGGGAAGAGGGTCCCCATTCCCCATGGGGATACAGGTGCCCCCACCCGCAAAGGGGCTGGGGGTCCCCGAACCACAACCCGCTCACCAGCGCCCCCGGCCGGCGGCCCTGATAACTGCACCTTTGCGCATGCGCAGACGGGTGTGCGGGGTTAGGCTCCGGTATGGGTGGAGCCTGGAGCTCATCAGCCCTGCTGGGCCAGGTGAGGACCCTTCCCATTGGATTGGGGCTGGGTTGCCCCGGGCTTTCCGCGTCGACGAGTCTGCCTGCATTGTGGGAAGAAGCCGCGGTCGCCGGTTCTCTGGGCCGAACAGGGGGTGCCGGCCTGAGACACTGACCCCGCCCCTCTCTCAAAGGCGTGTTCGGTCGCGCGGCCGGACCCTGGGGGTGTGAGTGCGAGAGGAGGATTCAGGTTTCCCCCAGGGGGAAGATTGACCGTTTCCCCGAGGGGGAAGAGGGTCCCCATTCCCCATGTGGATACAGGTGCCCCCACCCGCAAAGGGGCTGGGGGTCCCCGAACCAAATCCCGCTCACCAACGCCCCCGGCCGGCGGCGCTGAGGACTGCAACTTTGCGCATGCGCAGACGGGTGGGCGGGGTCAGGCTCCGGTACGGGGCAGAGCATTGAGCTCATCAGCCCTGCTGGGCCAGGTGAGGACCCTTCCCCTTTGATTGGGGCTGGGTTGTCCCGGGCTTTCCGTGTCGACGAGTCTGCCTGCATTGTGGGAAGAAGCCGCGGGCGCCGGTTCTCTGGGCCGAACAGGGGGTGCCGGCCTGAGACACTGACCACGCCCCTCTCTCTAAGGCTTTTTGGGTCGCGCGGCCGGACCCTGGGGGTGTGAGTTGGAGAGTAGAGTTCGGGGGTTCCCCAGGGGGTAGATTGACCGTTTCCCCGAGGGGGAAGTGGTTCCCCATTCCCCATGGGGATACAGGTGCCCCCACCCTCAAAGGGGCTGAGGGTCCCCGAACCACAACCCGCTCACCAGCGCCCCCTGCCGGCGGCCGTGAGAACTGCATCTTTGCGCATGCCCAGACTCGGGTGGGCGGGGTCTGGCTCAGGCAGGGGCCGGAACCTGGGCTCATCAGCGCTGATGGGCCACGTGAGGACGCTTCCCCTTTGATTGGGGCTGGGTTGTCCCGGGCTTTCCGCGTCGACGAGTCTGCCTGGAGTTTGGGAAGGGCCCGCGGTCGCCGGTTCTCTGGGCCGAACAGGGGGTGCCGGCCCGAGACACTGACCCCGCCCCTCTCTTTAAGGCGTGTTCGTTCGCGCATCCGGACCCTGGGGGTGTGAGTGCGAGAGGAGGGTTCAGGAGTCCCCCAGGGGGAAGATTGACCTTTTCCCCGAGGGGGAAGAGGGTCCCCATTCCCAAAGGGGGTAGAGGTCCGCCCACGCCCAAGGGGACTGTGTGTCCCCGAACCACTCCCCGCTCACCAACGCCCCCGGTCTGCGGCCCTGAGAACGGCACCTTTGCGCATGCGCAGGCGGGTGGGCAGGGTCAGGCTCCGGTCCGGGGCGGAGCCCGGAGCTCATCAGCCATGCTGGGCCAGGTGAGGACGCTACCCCTGTGATTGGGGCTGGGTTGTCCCATGCCTTCCGCCTCGGCGAGTCTGCCTGCAATTTGGGAAATGGCCGCAGTTGCCCGTTCTCTGGGCCGAACAGGGGATGCCGGCCCGAGACACTAACCCCGCCCCTCTCTCTAGGGCGTTTTCGGTCGCGTGGATTGACCCTGGGGCTGTGAGTACGAGAGGAGGTTGCAGGTGTCCCTCAGGGTGAAGATTGACCATTTCCCCGTGGGGGAAGAGAGTCCCCATTCCCCATGGGGGTACAGGTGCCCCCACCCTCAAAGGGGCTGGGGTTACCCGGACCTCCATCCGTTCACCAGCGCCCCCTGCGGGCAGCCCTGTGAACTGCACCTTTGCGCATACCCAGACTCGTGTTTGCGCGTCTAGCTCTGGCCAGGGGCGGATCCGGGGGCTTATCAGCGATGCAGGGCCAGGTGAGGACCCTTCCCCTTTGATTGGGGCTGGGTTGTCCCGGGCTTTCCGCGTCGACGAGTCTGCCTGCAGTGTGGGAAGAAGCCGCGGTCGCCGGTTCTCTGGGCCGAACAGGGGGTGCCGGCCCGAGACACTGACCCCGCCCCTCTCTCTAAGGCTTGGTCGGTCGCGTGGCCGGACCCTGGGGGTGTGAGTGCGAGAGGAGGATTCATGTTTCCCCCAGTGGGAAGATTGACTGTTTCCCCGAGGGGGAAGAGGGTCCCCATTCCCCATGTGGATACAGGTGCCCCCACCCGCAAAGGGGCTGGGGGTCCCCGAACATCAACCCGCTCACCAGCACCCCCGGCCAGCGGCCCTGATAACTGCACCTTTGCGCATGCGCAGACGGGTGGGTGGGGTTAGGCTCCGGTCATGGGCGGAGCCTGAAGCTCATCAGCCCTGCTGGGCCAGTTGAGGACCCTTCCCCTTTGATTGGGGCTGGGTTGTCCCGGGCTTTCCGCGTCGACGAGTCTGCCTGCATTGTGGGAAGAAGCCGCGGGCGCCGGTTCTCTGGGCCGAACAGGGGGTGCCGGCCTGAGACACTGACCCCGCCCCTCTCTCTAAGGCTTTTTGGGTCGCGCGGCCAGACCCTGGGGGTGTGAGTTGGAGAGTAGGGTTCGGGGGCCCCCAGCGGGTAGATTGACCGTTTCCCCGAGGGGGAAGTGGTTCCCCATTCCCCATGGGGATACAGGTGCCCCCACCCTCAAAGGGGCTGAGGGTCCCCGAACCACAACCCGCTCACCAGCGCCCCCTGCCGGCGGCCCTGAGAACTTCATCTTTGCGCATGCGCAGACTCGGGTGGGCGGGGTCTGGCTCAGGCAGGGGCCGGAGCCTGGGCTCATCAGCGCTGATGGGCCAGGTCAGGACGCTTCCCCTTTGATTGGGGCTCGGTTGTCCCGGGCTTTCCCGGTCGACGAGTCTGCCTTCAGTGTGGGAAGAAGCCGGGGTCGCTGGTTTTATGGGCCGAACAGGGGGTGCCGGCCCGAGACACTGACCCGCCCCTCTCTCTAAGGCGTGTTCGGTCGCGCGGCCGGACCCTGAGGGTGTGAGTGCGAGAGGAGGATTCGGGTTTCCCCCAGGGGGAAGATTGACCGTTTCCCCGAGGGGGAAGAGGGTCCCCATTCCCCATGGGGATACAGGTGCCCCCACCCGCAAAGGGGCTGGGGGTCCCCGAACCACAACCCGCTCACCAGCGCCCCCGGCCGGCGGCCCTGATAACTGCACCTTTGCGCATGCGCAGACGGGTGTGCGGGGTTAGGCTCCGGTATGGGTGGAGCCTGGAGCTCATCAGCCCTGCTGGGCCAGGTGAGGACCCTTCCCATTGGATTGGGGCTGGGTTGCCCCGGGCTTTCCGCGTCGACGAGTCTGCCTGCATTGTGGGAAGAAGCCGCGGTCGCCGGTTCTCTGGGCCGAACAGGGGGTGCCGGCCTGAGACACTGACCCCGCCCCTCTCTCAAAGGCGTGTTCGGTCGCGCGGCCGGACCCTGGGGGTGTGAGTGCGAGAGGAGGATTCAGGTTTCCCCCAGGGGGAAGATTGACCGTTTCCCCGAGGGGGAAGAGGGTCCCCATTCCCCATGTGGATACAGGTGCCCCCACCCGCAAAGGGGCTGGGGGTCCCCGAACCAAATCCCGCTCACCAACGCCCCCGGCCGGCGGCGCTGAGGACTGCAACTTTGCGCATGCGCAGACGGGTGGGCGGGGTCAGGCTCCGGTACGGGGCAGAGCATTGAGCTCATCAGCCCTGCTGGGCCAGGTGAGGACCCTTCCCCTTTGATTGGGGCTGGGTTGTCCCGGGCTTTCCGTGTCGACGAGTCTGCCTGCATTGTGGGAAGAAGCCGCGGGCGCCGGTTCTCTGGGCCGAACAGGGGGTGCCGGCCTGAGACACTGACCACGCCCCTCTCTCTAAGGCTTTTTGGGTCGCGCGGCCGGACCCTGGGGGTGTGAGTTGGAGAGTAGAGTTCGGGGGTTCCCCAGGGGGTAGATTGACCGTTTCCCCGAGGGGGAAGTGGTTCCCCATTCCCCATGGGGATACAGGTGCCCCCACCCTCAAAGGGGCTGAGGGTCCCCGAACCACAACCCGCTCACCAGCGCCCCCTGCCGGCGGCCGTGAGAACTGCATCTTTGCGCATGCCCAGACTCGGGTGGGCGGGGTCTGGCTCAGGCAGGGGCCGGAACCTGGGCTCATCAGCGCTGATGGGCCACGTGAGGACGCTTCCCCTTTGATTGGGGCTGGGTTGTCCCGGGCTTTCCGCGTCGACGAGTCTGCCTGGAGTTTGGGAAGGGCCCGCGGTCGCCGGTTCTCTGGGCCGAACAGGGGGTGCCGGCCCGAGACACTGACCCCGCCCCTCTCTTTAAGGCGTGTTCGTTCGCGCATCCGGACCCTGGGGGTGTGAGTGCGAGAGGAGGGTTCAGGAGTCCCCCAGGGGGAAGATTGACCTTTTCCCCGAGGGGGAAGAGGGTCCCCATTCCCAAAGGGGGTAGAGGTCCGCCCACGCCCAAGGGGACTGTGTGTCCCCGAACCACTCCCCGCTCACCAACGCCCCCGGTCTGCGGCCCTGAGAACGGCACCTTTGCGCATGCGCAGGCGGGTGGGCAGGGTCAGGCTCCGGTCCGGGGCGGAGCCCGGAGCTCATCAGCCATGCTGGGCCAGGTGAGGACGCTACCCCTGTGATTGGGGCTGGGTTGTCCCATGCCTTCCGCCTCGGCGAGTCTGCCTGCAATTTGGGAAATGGCCGCAGTTGCCCGTTCTCTGGGCCGAACAGGGGATGCCGGCCCGAGACACTAACCCCGCCCCTCTCTCTAGGGCGTTTTCGGTCGCGTGGATTGACCCTGGGGCTGTGAGTACGAGAGGAGGTTGCAGGTGTCCCTCAGGGTGAAGATTGACCATTTCCCCGTGGGGGAAGAGAGTCCCCATTCCCCATGGGGGTACAGGTGCCCCCACCCTCAAAGGGGCTGGGGTTACCCGGACCTCCATCCGTTCACCAGCGCCCCCTGCGGGCAGCCCTGTGAACTGCACCTTTGCGCATACCCAGACTCGTGTTTGCGCGTCTAGCTCTGGCCAGGGGCGGATCCGGGGGCTTATCAGCGATGCAGGGCCAGGTGAGGACCCTTCCCCTTTGATTGGGGCTGGGTTGTCCCGGGCTTTCCGCGTCGACGAGTCTGCCTGCAGTGTGGGAAGAAGCCGCGGTCGCCGGTTCTCTGGGCCGAACAGGGGGTGCCGGCCCGAGACACTGACCCCGCCCCTCTCTCTAAGGCTTGGTCGGTCGCGTGGCCGGACCCTGGGGGTGTGAGTGCGAGAGGAGGATTCATGTTTCCCCCAGTGGGAAGATTGACTGTTTCCCCGAGGGGGAAGAGGGTCCCCATTCCCCATGTGGATACAGGTGCCCCCACCCGCAAAGGGGCTGGGGGTCCCCGAACATCAACCCGCTCACCAGCGCCCCCGGCCAGCGGCCCTGATAACTGCACCTTTGCGCATGCGCAGACGGGTGGGTGGGGTTAGGCTCCGGTCATGGGCGGAGCCTGAAGCTCATCAGCCCTGCTGGGCCAGTTGAGGACCCTTCCCCTTTGATTGGGGCTGGGTTGTCCCGGGCTTTCCGCGTCGACGAGTCTGCCTGCATTGTGGGAAGAAGCCGCGGGCGCCGGTTCTCTGGGCCGAACAGGGGGTGCCGGCCTGAGACACTGACCCCGCCCCTCTCTCTAAGGCTTTTTGGGTCGCGCGGCCAGACCCTGGGGGTGTGAGTTGGAGAGTAGGGTTCGGGGGCCCCCAGCGGGTAGATTGACCGTTTCCCCGAGGGGGAAGTGGTTCCCCATTCCCCATGGGGATACAGGTGCCCCCACCCTCAAAGGGGCTGAGGGTCCCCGAACCACAACCCGCTCACCAGCGCCCCCTGCCGGCGGCCCTGAGAACTTCATCTTTGCGCATGCGCAGACTCGGGTGGGCGGGGTCTGGCTCAGGCAGGGGCCGGAGCCTGGGCTCATCAGCGCTGATGGGCCAGGTCAGGACGCTTCCCCTTTGATTGGGGCTCGGTTGTCCCGGGCTTTCCCGGTCGACGAGTCTGCCTTCAGTGTGGGAAGAAGCCGGGGTCGCTGGTTTTATGGGCCGAACAGGGGGTGCCGGCCCGAGACACTGACCCGCCCCTCTCTCTAAGGCGTGTTCGGTCGCGCGGCCGGACCCTGAGGGTGTGAGTGCGAGAGGAGGATTCGGGTTTCCCCCAGGGGGAAGATTGACCGTTTCCCCGAGGGGGAAGAGGGTCCCCATTCCCCATGGGGATACAGGTGCCCCCACCCGCAAAGGGGCTGGGGGTCCCCGAA
Source organism: Talpa europaea (assembly GCF_964194135.1). NCBI lineage: Eukaryota > Metazoa > Chordata > Mammalia > Eulipotyphla > Talpidae > Talpa > Talpa europaea. The sequence continues at coordinate 168,013 of NW_028168023.1, read as the reverse complement.
CCACAACCCGCTCACCAGCGCCCCCGGCCGGCGGCCCTGATAACTGCACCTTTGCGCATGCGCAGACGGGTGTGCGGGGTTAGGCTCCGGTATGGGTGGAGCCTGGAGCTCATCAGCCCTGCTGGGCCAGGTGAGGACCCTTCCCATTGGATTGGGGCTGGGTTGCCCCGGGCTTTCCGCGTCGACGAGTCTGCCTGCATTGTGGGAAGAAGCCGCGGTCACCGGTTCTCTGGGCCGAACAGGGGGTGCCGGCCTGAGACACTGACCCCGCCCCTCTCTCAAAGGCGTGTTCGGTCGCGCGGCCGGACCCTGGGGGTGTGAGTGCGAGAGGAGGATTCAGGTTTCCCCCAGGGGGAAGATTGACCGTTTCCCCGAGGGGGAAGAGGGTCCCCATTCCCCATGTGGATACAGGTGCCCCCACCCGCAAAGGGGCTGGGGGTCCCCGAACCAAATCCCGCTCACCAACGCCCCCGGCCGGCGGCGCTGAGGACTGCAACTTTGCGCATGCGCAGACGGGTGGGCGGGGTCAGGCTCCGGTACGGGGCAGAGCATTGAGCTCATCAGCCCTGCTGGGCCAGGTGAGGACCCTTCCCCTTTGATTGGGGCTGGGTTGTCCCGGGCTTTCCGTGTCGACGAGTCTGCCTGCATTGTGGGAAGAAGCCGCGGGCGCCGGTTCTCTGGGCCGAACAGGGGGTGCCGGCCTGAGACACTGACCACGCCCCTCTCTCTAAGGCTTTTTGGGTCGCGCGGCCGGACCCTGGGGGTGTGAGTTGGAGAGTAGAGTTCGGGGGTTCCCCAGGGGGTAGATTGACCGTTTCCCCGAGGGGGAAGTGGTTCCCCATTCCCCATGGGGATACAGGTGCCCCCACCCTCAAAGGGGCTGAGGGTCCCCGAACCACAACCCGCTCACCAGCGCCCCCTGCCGGCGGCCGTGAGAACTGCATCTTTGCGCATGCCCAGACTCGGGTGGGCGGGGTCTGGCTCAGGCAGGGGCCGGAACCTGGGCTCATCAGCGCTGATGGGCCACGTGAGGACGCTTCCCCTTTGATTGGGGCTGGGTTGTCCCGGGCTTTCCGCGTCGACGAGTCTGCCTGGAGTTTGGGAAGGGCCCGCGGTCGCCGGTTCTCTGGGCCGAACAGGGGGTGCCGGCCCGAGACACTGACCCCGCCCCTCTCTTTAAGGCGTGTTCGTTCGCGCATCCGGACCCTGGGGGTGTGAGTGCGAGAGGAGGGTTCAGGAGTCCCCCAGGGGGAAGATTGACCTTTTCCCCGAGGGGGAAGAGGGTCCCCATTCCCAAAGGGGGTAGAGGTCCGCCCACGCCCAAGGGGACTGTGTGTCCCCGAACCACTCCCCGCTCACCAACGCCCCCGGTCTGCGGCCCTGAGAACGGCACCTTTGCGCATGCGCAGGCGGGTGGGCAGGGTCAGGCTCCGGTCCGGGGCGGAGCCCGGAGCTCATCAGCCATGCTGGGCCAGGTGAGGACGCTACCCCTGTGATTGGGGCTGGGTTGTCCCATGCCTTCCGCCTCGGCGAGTCTGCCTGCAATTTGGGAAATGGCCGCAGGTGCCCGTTCTCTGGGCCGAACAGGGGATGCCGGCCCGAGACACTAACCCCGCCCCTCTCTCTAGGGCGTTTTCGGTCGCGTGGATTGACCCTGGGGCTGTGAGTACGAGAGGAGGTTGCAGGTGTCCCTCAGGGTGAAGATTGACCATTTCCCCGTGGGGGAAGAGAGTCCCCATTCCCCATGGGGGTACAGGTGCCCCCACCCTCAAAGGGGCTGGGGTTACCCGGACCTCCATCCGTTCACCAGCGCCCCCTGCGGGCAGCCCTGTGAACTGCACCTTTGCGCATACCCAGACTCGTGTTTGCGCGTCTAGCTCTGGCCAGGGGCGGATCCGGGGGCTTATCAGCGATGCAGGGCCAGGTGAGGACCCTTCCCCTTTGATTGGGGCTGGGTTGTCCCGGGCTTTCCGCGTCGACGAGTCTGCCTGCAGTGTGGGAAGAAGCCGCGGTCGCCGGTTCTCTGGGCCGAACAGGGGGTGCCGGCCCGAGACACTGACCCCGCCCCTCTCTCTAAGGCTTGGTCGGTCGCGTGGCCGGACCCTGGGGGTGTGAGTGCGAGAGGAGGATTCATGTTTCCCCCAGTGGGAAGATTGACTGTTTCCCCGAGGGGGAAGAGGGTCCCCATTCCCCATGTGGATACAGGTGCCCCCACCCGCAAAGGGGCTGGGGGTCCCCGAACATCAACCCGCTCATCAGCGCCCCCGGCCAGCGGCCCTGATAACTGCACCTTTGCGCATGCGCAGACGGGTGGGTGGGGTTAGGCTCCGGTCATGGGCGGAGCCTGAAGCTCATCAGCCCTGCTGGGCCAGTTGAGGACCCTTCCCCTTTGATTGGGGCTGGGTTGTCCCGGGCTTTCCGCGTCGACGAGTCTGCCTGCATTGTGGGAAGAAGCCGCGGGCGCCGGTTCTCTGGGCCGAACAGGGGGTGCCGGCCTGAGACACTGACCCCGCCCCTCTCTCTAAGGCTTTTTGGGTCGCGCGGCCAGACCCTGGGGGTGTGAGTTGGAGAGTAGGGTTCGGGGGCCCCCAGCGGGTAGATTGACCGTTTCCCCGAGGGGGAAGTGGTTCCCCATTCCCCATGGGGATACAGGTGCCCCCACCCTCAAAGGGGCTGAGGGTCCCCGAACCACAACCCGCTCACCAGCGCCCCCTGCCGGCGGCCCTGAGAACTTCATCTTTGCGCATGCGCAGACTCGGGTGGGCGGGGTCTGGCTCAGGCAGGGGCCGGAGCCTGGGCTCATCAGCGCTGATGGGCCAGGTCAGGACGCTTCCCCTTTGATTGGGGCTCGGTTGTCCCGGGCTTTCCCGGTCGACGAGTCTGCCTTCAGTGTGGGAAGAAGCCGCGGTCGCTGGTTTTATGGGCCGAACAGGGGGTGCCGGCCCGAGACACTGACCCGCCCCTCTCTCTAAGGCGTGTTCGGTCGCGCGGCCGGACCCTGAGGGTGTGAGTGCGAGAGGAGGATTCGGGTTTCCCCCAGGGGGAAGATTGACCGTTTCCCCGAGGGGGAAGAGGGTCCCCATTCCCCATGGGGATACAGGTGCCCCCACCCGCAAAGGGGCTGGGGGTCCCCGAACCACAACCCGCTCACCAGCGCCCCCGGCCGGCGGCCCTGATAACTGCACCTTTGCGCATGCGCAGACGGGTGTGCGGGGTTAGGCTCCGGTATGGGTGGAGCCTGGAGCTCATCAGCCCTGCTGGGCCAGGTGAGGACCCTTCCCATTGGATTGGGGCTGGGTTGCCCCGGGCTTTCCGCGTCGACGAGTCTGCCTGCATTGTGGGAAGAAGCCGCGGTCGCCGGTTCTCTGGGCCGAACAGGGGGTGCCGGCCTGAGACACTGACCCCGCCCCTCTCTCAAAGGCGTGTTCGGTCGCGCGGCCGGACCCTGGGGGTGTGAGTGCGAGAGGAGGATTCAGGTTTCCCCCAGGGGGAAGATTGACCGTTTCCCCGAGGGGGAAGAGGGTCCCCATTCCCCATGTGGATACAGGTGCCCCCACCCGCAAAGGGGCTGGGGGTCCCCGAACCAAATCCCGCTCACCAACGCCCCCGGCCGGCGGCGCTGAGGACTGCAACTTTGCGCATGCGCAGACGGGTGGGCGGGGTCAGGCTCCGGTACGGGGCAGAGCATTGAGCTCATCAGCCCTGCTGGGCCAGGTGAGGACCCTTCCCCTTTGATTGGGGCTGGGTTGTCCCGGGCTTTCCGTGTCGACGAGTCTGCCTGCATTGTGGGAAGAAGCCGCGGGCGCCGGTTCTCTGGGCCGAACAGGGGGTGCCGGCCTGAGACACTGACCACGCCCCTCTCTCTAAGGCTTTTTGGGTCGCGCGGCCGGACCCTGGGGGTGTGAGTTGGAGAGTAGAGTTCGGGGGTTCCCCAGGGGGTAGATTGACCGTTTCCCCGAGGGGGAAGTGGTTCCCCATTCCCCATGGGGATACAGGTGCCCCCACCCTCAAAGGGGCTGAGGGTCCCCGAACCACAACCCGCTCACCAGCGCCCCCTGCCGGCGGCCGTGAGAACTGCATCTTTGCGCATGCCCAGACTCGGGTGGGCGGGGTCTGGCTCAGGCAGGGGCCGGAACCTGGGCTCATCAGCGCTGATGGGCCACGTGAGGACGCTTCCCCTTTGATTGGGGCTGGGTTGTCCCGGGCTTTCCGCGTCGACGAGTCTGCCTGGAGTTTGGGAAGGGCCCGCGGTCGCCGGTTCTCTGGGCCGAACAGGGGGTGCCGGCCCGAGACACTGACCCCGCCCCTCTCTTTAAGGCGTGTTCGTTCGCGCATCCGGACCCTGGGGGTGTGAGTGCGAGAGGAGGGTTCAGGAGTCCCCCAGGGGGAAGATTGACCTTTTCCCCGAGGGGGAAGAGGGTCCCCATTCCCAAAGGGGGTAGAGGTCCGCCCACGCCCAAGGGGACTGTGTGTCCCCGAACCACTCCCCGCTCACCAACGCCCCCGGTCTGCGGCCCTGAGAACGGCACCTTTGCGCATGCGCAGGCGGGTGGGCAGGGTCAGGCTCCGGTCCGGGGCGGAGCCCGGAGCTCATCAGCCATGCTGGGCCAGGTGAGGACGCTACCCCTGTGATTGGGGCTGGGTTGTCCCATGCCTTCCGCCTCGGCGAGTCTGCCTGCAATTTGGGAAATGGCCGCAGTTGCCCGTTCTCTGGGCCGAACAGGGGATGCCGGCCCGAGACACTAACCCCGCCCCTCTCTCTAGGGCGTTTTCGGTCGCGTGGATTGACCCTGGGGCTGTGAGTACGAGAGGAGGTTGCAGGTGTCCCTCAGGGTGAAGATTGACCATTTCCCCGTGGGGGAAGAGAGTCCCCATTCCCCATGGGGGTACAGGTGCCCCCACCCTCAAAGGGGCTGGGGTTACCCGGACCTCCATCCGTTCACCAGCGCCCCCTGCGGGCAGCCCTGTGAACTGCACCTTTGCGCATACCCAGACTCGTGTTTGCGCGTCTAGCTCTGGCCAGGGGCGGATCCGGGGGCTTATCAGCGATGCAGGGCCAGGTGAGGACCCTTCCCCTTTGATTGGGGCTGGGTTGTCCCGGGCTTTCCGCGTCGACGAGTCTGCCTGCAGTGTGGGAAGAAGCCGCGGTCGCCGGTTCTCTGGGCCGAACAGGGGGTGCCGGCCCGAGACACTGACCCCGCCCCTCTCTCTAAGGCTTGGTCGGTCGCGTGGCCGGACCCTGGGGGTGTGAGTGCGAGAGGAGGATTCATGTTTCCCCCAGTGGGAAGATTGACTGTTTCCCCGAGGGGGAAGAGGGTCCCCATTCCCCATGTGGATACAGGTGCCCCCACCCGCAAAGGGGCTGGGGGTCCCCGAACATCAACCCGCTCACCAGCGCCCCCGGCCAGCGGCCCTGATAACTGCACCTTTGCGCATGCGCAGACGGGTGGGTGGGGTTAGGCTCCGGTCATGGGCGGAGCCTGAAGCTCATCAGCCCTGCTGGGCCAGTTGAGGACCCTTCCCCTTTGATTGGGGCTGGGTTGTCCCGGGCTTTCCGCGTCGACGAGTCTGCCTGCATTGTGGGAAGAAGCCGCGGGCGCCGGTTCTCTGGGCCGAACAGGGGGTGCCGGCCTGAGACACTGACCCCGCCCCTCTCTCTAAGGCTTTTTGGGTCGCGCGGCCAGACCCTGGGGGTGTGAGTTGGAGAGTAGGGTTCGGGGGCCCCCAGCGGGTAGATTGACCGTTTCCCCGAGGGGGAAGTGGTTCCCCATTCCCCATGGGGATACAGGTGCCCCCACCCTCAAAGGGGCTGAGGGTCCCCGAACCACAACCCGCTCACCAGCGCCCCCTGCCGGCGGCCCTGAGAACTTCATCTTTGCGCATGCGCAGACTCGGGTGGGCGGGGTCTGGCTCAGGCAGGGGCCGGAGCCTGGGCTCATCAGCGCTGATGGGCCAGGTCAGGACGCTTCCCCTTTGATTGGGGCTCGGTTGTCCCGGGCTTTCCCGGTCGACGAGTCTGCCTTCAGTGTGGGAAGAAGCCGGGGTCGCTGGTTTTATGGGCCGAACAGGGGGTGCCGGCCCGAGACACTGACCCGCCCCTCTCTCTAAGGCGTGTTCGGTCGCGCGGCCGGACCCTGAGGGTGTGAGTGCGAGAGGAGGATTCGGGTTTCCCCCAGGGGGAAGATTGACCGTTTCCCCGAGGGGGAAGAGGGTCCCCATTCCCCATGGGGATACAGGTGCCCCCACCCGCAAAGGGGCTGGGGGTCCCCGAACCACAACCCGCTCACCAGCGCCCCCGGCCGGCGGCCCTGATAACTGCACCTTTGCGCATGCGCAGACGGGTGTGCGGGGTTAGGCTCCGGTATGGGTGGAGCCTGGAGCTCATCAGCCCTGCTGGGCCAGGTGAGGACCCTTCCCATTGGATTGGGGCTGGGTTGCCCCGGGCTTTCCGCGTCGACGAGTCTGCCTGCATTGTGGGAAGAAGCCGCGGTCGCCGGTTCTCTGGGCCGAACAGGGGGTGCCGGCCTGAGACACTGACCCCGCCCCTCTCTCAAAGGCGTGTTCGGTCGCGCGGCCGGACCCTGGGGGTGTGAGTGCGAGAGGAGGATTCAGGTTTCCCCCAGGGGGAAGATTGACCGTTTCCCCGAGGGGGAAGAGGGTCCCCATTCCCCATGTGGATACAGGTGCCCCCACCCGCAAAGGGGCTGGGGGTCCCCGAACCAAATCCCGCTCACCAACGCCCCCGGCCGGCGGCGCTGAGGACTGCAACTTTGCGCATGCGCAGACGGGTGGGCGGGGTCAGGCTCCGGTACGGGGCAGAGCATTGAGCTCATCAGCCCTGCTGGGCCAGGTGAGGACCCTTCCCCTTTGATTGGGGCTGGGTTGTCCCGGGCTTTCCGTGTCGACGAGTCTGCCTGCATTGTGGGAAGAAGCCGCGGGCGCCGGTTCTCTGGGCCGAACAGGGGGTGCCGGCCTGAGACACTGACCACGCCCCTCTCTCTAAGGCTTTTTGGGTCGCGCGGCCGGACCCTGGGGGTGTGAGTTGGAGAGTAGAGTTCGGGGGTTCCCCAGGGGGTAGATTGACCGTTTCCCCGAGGGGGAAGTGGTTCCCCATTCCCCATGGGGATACAGGTGCCCCCACCCTCAAAGGGGCTGAGGGTCCCCGAACCACAACCCGCTCACCAGCGCCCCCTGCCGGCGGCCGTGAGAACTGCATCTTTGCGCATGCCCAGACTCGGGTGGGCGGGGTCTGGCTCAGGCAGGGGCCGGAACCTGGGCTCATCAGCGCTGATGGGCCACGTGAGGACGCTTCCCCTTTGATTGGGGCTGGGTTGTCCCGGGCTTTCCGCGTCGACGAGTCTGCCTGGAGTTTGGGAAGGGCCCGCGGTCGCCGGTTCTCTGGGCCGAACAGGGGGTGCCGGCCCGAGACACTGACCCCGCCCCTCTCTTTAAGGCGTGTTCGTTCGCGCATCCGGACCCTGGGGGTGTGAGTGCGAGAGGAGGGTTCAGGAGTCCCCCAGGGGGAAGATTGACCTTTTCCCCGAGGGGGAAGAGGGTCCCCATTCCCAAAGGGGGTAGAGGTCCGCCCACGCCCAAGGGGACTGTGTGTCCCCGAACCACTCCCCGCTCACCAACGCCCCCGGTCTGCGGCCCTGAGAACGGCACCTTTGCGCATGCGCAGGCGGGTGGGCAGGGTCAGGCTCCGGTCCGGGGCGGAGCCCGGAGCTCATCAGCCATGCTGGGCCAGGTGAGGACGCTACCCCTGTGATTGGGGCTGGGTTGTCCCATGCCTTCCGCCTCGGCGAGTCTGCCTGCAATTTGGGAAATGGCCGCAGTTGCCCGTTCTCTGGGCCGAACAGGGGATGCCGGCCCGAGACACTAACCCCGCCCCTCTCTCTAGGGCGTTTTCGGTCGCGTGGATTGACCCTGGGGCTGTGAGTACGAGAGGAGGTTGCAGGTGTCCCTCAGGGTGAAGATTGACCATTTCCCCGTGGGGGAAGAGAGTCCCCATTCCCCATGGGGGTACAGGTGCCCCCACCCTCAAAGGGGCTGGGGTTACCCGGACCTCCATCCGTTCACCAGCGCCCCCTGCGGGCAGCCCTGTGAACTGCACCTTTGCGCATACCCAGACTCGTGTTTGCGCGTCTAGCTCTGGCCAGGGGCGGATCCGGGGGCTTATCAGCGATGCAGGGCCAGGTGAGGACCCTTCCCCTTTGATTGGGGCTGGGTTGTCCCGGGCTTTCCGCGTCGACGAGTCTGCCTGCAGTGTGGGAAGAAGCCGCGGTCGCCGGTTCTCTGGGCCGAACAGGGGGTGCCGGCCCGAGACACTGACCCCGCCCCTCTCTCTAAGGCTTGGTCGGTCGCGTGGCCGGACCCTGGGGGTGTGAGTGCGAGAGGAGGATTCATGTTTCCCCCAGTGGGAAGATTGACTGTTTCCCCGAGGGGGAAGAGGGTCCCCATTCCCCATGTGGATACAGGTGCCCCCACCCGCAAAGGGGCTGGGGGTCCCCGAACATCAACCCGCTCACCAGCGCCCCCGGCCAGCGGCCCTGATAACTGCACCTTTGCGCATGCGCAGACGGGTGGGTGGGGTTAGGCTCCGGTCATGGGCGGAGCCTGAAGCTCATCAGCCCTGCTGGGCCAGTTGAGGACCCTTCCCCTTTGATTGGGGCTGGGTTGTCCCGGGCTTTCCGCGTCGACGAGTCTGCCTGCATTGTGGGAAGAAGCCGCGGGCGCCGGTTCTCTGGGCCGAACAGGGGGTGCCGGCCTGAGACACTGACCCCGCCCCTCTCTCTAAGGCTTTTTGGGTCGCGCGGCCAGACCCTGGGGGTGTGAGTTGGAGAGTAGGGTTCGGGGGCCCCCAGCGGGTAGATTGACCGTTTCCCCGAGGGGGAAGTGGTTCCCCATTCCCCATGGGGATACAGGTGCCCCCACCCTCAAAGGGGCTGAGGGTCCCCGAACCACAACCCGCTCACCAGCGCCCCCTGCCGGCGGCCCTGAGAACTTCATCTTTGCGCATGCGCAGACTCGGGTGGGCGGGGTCTGGCTCAGGCAGGGGCCGGAGCCTGGGCTCATCAGCGCTGATGGGCCAGGTCAGGACGCTTCCCCTTTGATTGGGGCTCGGTTGTCCCGGGCTTTCCCGGTCGACGAGTCTGCCTTCAGTGTGGGAAGAAGCCGGGGTCGCTGGTTTTATGGGCCGAACAGGGGGTGCCGGCCCGAGACACTGACCCGCCCCTCTCTCTAAGGCGTGTTCGGTCGCGCGGCCGGACCCTGAGGGTGTGAGTGCGAGAGGAGGATTCGGGTTTCCCCCAGGGGGAAGATTGACCGTTTCCCCGAGGGGGAAGAGGGTCCCCATTCCCCATGGGGATACAGGTGCCCCCACCCGCAAAGGGGCTGGGGGTCCCCGAACCACAACCCGCTCACCAGCGCCCCCGGCCGGCGGCCCTGATAACTGCACCTTTGCGCATGCGCAGACGGGTGTGCGGGGTTAGGCTCCGGTATGGGTGGAGCCTGGAGCTCATCAGCCCTGCTGGGCCAGGTGAGGACCCTTCCCATTGGATTGGGGCTGGGTTGCCCCGGGCTTTCCGCGTCGACGAGTCTGCCTGCATTGTGGGAAGAAGCCGCGGTCGCCGGTTCTCTGGGCCGAACAGGGGGTGCCGGCCTGAGACACTGACCCCGCCCCTCTCTCAAAGGCGTGTTCGGTCGCGCGGCCGGACCCTGGGGGTGTGAGTGCGAGAGGAGGATTCAGGTTTCCCCCAGGGGGAAGATTGACCGTTTCCCCGAGGGGGAAGAGGGTCCCCATTCCCCATGTGGATACAGGTGCCCCCACCCGCAAAGGGGCTGGGGGTCCCCGAACCAAATCCCGCTCACCAACGCCCCCGGCCGGCGGCGCTGAGGACTGCAACTTTGCGCATGCGCAGACGGGTGGGCGGGGTCAGGCTCCGGTACGGGGCAGAGCATTGAGCTCATCAGCCCTGCTGGGCCAGGTGAGGACCCTTCCCCTTTGATTGGGGCTGGGTTGTCCCGGGCTTTCCGTGTCGACGAGTCTGCCTGCATTGTGGGAAGAAGCCGCGGGCGCCGGTTCTCTGGGCCGAACAGGGGGTGCCGGCCTGAGACACTGACCACGCCCCTCTCTCTAAGGCTTTTTGGGTCGCGCGGCCGGACCCTGGGGGTGTGAGTTGGAGAGTAGAGTTCGGGGGTTCCCCAGGGGGTAGATTGACCGTTTCCCCGAGGGGGAAGTGGTTCCCCATTCCCCATGGGGATACAGGTGCCCCCACCCTCAAAGGGGCTGAGGGTCCCCGAACCACAACCCGCTCACCAGCGCCCCCTGCCGGCGGCCGTGAGAACTGCATCTTTGCGCATGCCCAGACTCGGGTGGGCGGGGTCTGGCTCAGGCAGGGGCCGGAACCTGGGCTCATCAGCGCTGATGGGCCACGTGAGGACGCTTCCCCTTTGATTGGGGCTGGGTTGTCCCGGGCTTTCCGCGTCGACGAGTCTGCCTGGAGTTTGGGAAGGGCCCGCGGTCGCCGGTTCTCTGGGCCGAACAGGGGGTGCCGGCCCGAGACACTGACCCCGCCCCTCTCTTTAAGGCGTGTTCGTTCGCGCATCCGGACCCTGGGGGTGTGAGTGCGAGAGGAGGGTTCAGGAGTCCCCCAGGGGGAAGATTGACCTTTTCCCCGAGGGGGAAGAGGGTCCCCATTCCCAAAGGGGGTAGAGGTCCGCCCACGCCCAAGGGGACTGTGTGTCCCCGAACCACTCCCCGCTCACCAACGCCCCCGGTCTGCGGCCCTGAGAACGGCACCTTTGCGCATGCGCAGGCGGGTGGGCAGGGTCAGGCTCCGGTCCGGGGCGGAGCCCGGAGCTCATCAGCCATGCTGGGCCAGGTGAGGACGCTACCCCTGTGATTGGGGCTGGGTTGTCCCATGCCTTCCGCCTCGGCGAGTCTGCCTGCAATTTGGGAAATGGCCGCAGTTGCCCGTTCTCTGGGCCGAACAGGGGATGCCGGCCCGAGACACTAACCCCGCCCCTCTCTCTAGGGCGTTTTCGGTCGCGTGGATTGACCCTGGGGCTGTGAGTACGAGAGGAGGTTGCAGGTGTCCCTCAGGGTGAAGATTGACCATTTCCCCGTGGGGGAAGAGAGTCCCCATTCCCCATGGGGGTACAGGTGCCCCCACCCTCAAAGGGGCTGGGGTTACCCGGACCTCCATCCGTTCACCAGCGCCCCCTGCGGGCAGCCCTGTGAACTGCACCTTTGCGCATACCCAGACTCGTGTTTGCGCGTCTAGCTCTGGCCAGGGGCGGATCCGGGGGCTTATCAGCGATGCAGGGCCAGGTGAGGACCCTTCCCCTTTGATTGGGGCTGGGTTGTCCCGGGCTTTCCGCGTCGACGAGTCTGCCTGCAGTGTGGGAAGAAGCCGCGGTCGCCGGTTCTCTGGGCCGAACAGGGGGTGCCGGCCCGAGACACTGACCCCGCCCCTCTCTCTAAGGCTTGGTCGGTCGCGTGGCCGGACCCTGGGGGTGTGAGTGCGAGAGGAGGATTCATGATTCCCCCAGTGGGAAGATTGACTGTTTCCCCGAGGGGGAAGAGGGTCCCCATTCCCCATGTGGATACAGGTGCCCCCACCCGCAAAGGGGCTGGGGGTCCCCGAACATCAACCCGCTCACCAGCGCCCCCGGCCAGCGGCCCTGATAACTGCACCTTTGCGCATGCGCAGACGGGTGGGTGGGGTTAGGCTCCGGTCATGGGCGGAGCCTGAAGCTCATCAGCCCTGCTGGGCCAGTTGAGGACCCTTCCCCTTTGATTGGGGCTGGGTTGTCCCGGGCTTTCCGCGTCGACGAGTCTGCCTGCATTGTGGGAAGAAGCCGCGGGCGCCGGTTCTCTGGGCCGAACAGGGGGTGCCGGCCTGAGACACTGACCCCGCCCCTCTCTCTAAGGCTTTTTGGGTCGCGCGGCCAGACCCTGGGGGTGTGAGTTGGAGAGTAGGGTTCGGGGGCCCCCAGCGGGTAGATTGACCGTTTCCCCGAGGGGGAAGTGGTTCCCCATTCCCCATGGGGATACAGGTGCCCCCACCCTCAAAGGGGCTGAGGGTCCCCGAACCACAACCCGCTCACCAGCGCCCCCTGCCGGCGGCCCTGAGAACTTCATCTTTGCGCATGCGCAGACTCGGGTGGGCGGGGTCTGGCTCAGGCAGGGGCCGGAGCCTGGGCTCATCAGCGCTGATGGGCCAGGTCAGGACGCTTCCCCTTTGATTGGGGCTCGGTTGTCCCGGGCTTTCCCGGTCGACGAGTCTGCCTTCAGTGTGGGAAGAAGCCGGGGTCGCTGGTTTTATGGGCCGAACAGGGGGTGCCGGCCCGAGACACTGACCCGCCCCTCTCTCTAAGGCGTGTTCGGTCGCGCGGCCGGACCCTGAGGGTGTGAGTGCGAGAGGAGGATTCGGGTTTCCCCCAGGGGGAAGATTGACCGTTTCCCCGAGGGGGAAGAGGGTCCCCATTCCCCATGGGGATACAGGTGCCCCCACCCGCAAAGGGGCTGGGGGTCCCCGAACCACAACCCGCTCACCAGCGCCCCCGGCCGGCGGCCCTGATAACTGCACCTTTGCGCATGCGCAGACGGGTGTGCGGGGTTAGGCTCCGGTATGGGTGGAGCCTGGAGCTCATCAGCCCTGCTGGGCCAGGTGAGGACCCTTCCCATTGGATTGGGGCTGGGTTGCCCCGGGCTTTCCGCGTCGACGAGTCTGCCTGCATTGTGGGAAGAAGCCGCGGTCGCCGGTTCTCTGGGCCGAACAGGGGGTGCCGGCCTGAGACACTGACCCCGCCCCTCTCTCAAAGGCGTGTTCGGTCGCGCGGCCGGACCCTGGGGGTGTGAGTGCGAGAGGAGGATTCAGGTTTCCCCCAGGGGGAAGATTGACCGTTTCCCCGAGGGGGAAGAGGGTCCCCATTCCCCATGTGGATACAGGTGCCCCCACCCGCAAAGGGGCTGGGGGTCCCCGAACCAAATCCCGCTCACCAACGCCCCCGGCCGGCGGTGCTGAGGACTGCAACTTTGCGCATGCGCAGACGGGTGGGCGGGGTCAGGCTCCGGTACGGGGCAGAGCATTGAGCTCATCAGCCCTGCTGGGCCAGGTGAGGACCCTTCCCCTTTGATTGGGGCTGGGTTGTCCCGGGCTTTCCGTGTCGACGAGTCTGCCTGCATTGTGGGAAGAAGCCGCGGGCGCCGGTTCTCTGGGCCGAACAGGGGGTGCCGGCCTGAGACACTGACCACGCCCCTCTCTCTAAGGCTTTTTGGGTCGCGCGGCCGGACCCTGGGGGTGTGAGTTGGAGAGTAGAGTTCGGGGGTTCCCCAGGGGGTAGATTGACCGTTTCCCCGAGGGGGAAGTGGTTCCCCATTCCCCATGGGGATACAGGTGCCCCCACCCTCAAAGGGGCTGAGGGTCCCCGAACCACAACCCGCTCACCAGCGCCCCCTGCCGGCGGCCGTGAGAACTGCATCTTTGCGCATGCCCAGACTCGGGTGGGCGGGGTCTGGCTCAGGCAGGGGCCGGAACCTGGGCTCATCAGCGCTGATGGGCCACGTGAGGACGCTTCCCCTTTGATTGGGGCTGGGTTGTCCCGGGCTTTCCGCGTCGACGAGTCTGCCTGGAGTTTGGGAAGGGCCCGCGGTCGCCGGTTCTCTGGGCCGAACAGGGGGTGCCGGCCCGAGACACTGACCCCGCCCCTCTCTTTAAGGCGTGTTCGTTCGCGCATCCGGACCCTGGGGGTGTGAGTGCGAGAGGAGGGTTCAGGAGTCCCCCAGGGGGAAGATTGACCTTTTCCCCGAGGGGGAAGAGGGTCCCCATTCCCAAAGGGGGTAGAGGTCCGCCCACGCCCAAGGGGACTGTGTGTCCCCGAACCACTCCCCGCTCACCAACGCCCCCGGTCTGCGGCCCTGAGAACGGCACCTTTGCGCATGCGCAGACGGGTGGGCAGGGTCAGGCTCCGGTCCGGGGCGGAGCCCGGAGCTCATCAGCCATGCTGGGCCAGGTGAGGACGCTACCCCTGTGATTGGGGCTGGGTTGTCCCATGCCTTCCGCCTCGGCGAGTCTGCCTGCAATTTGGGAAATGGCCGCAGTTGCCCGTTCTCTGGGCCGAACAGGGGATGCCGGCCCGAGACACTAACCCCGCCCCTCTCTCTAGGGCGTTTTCGGTCGCGTGGATTGACCCTGGGGCTGTGAGTACGAGAGGAGGTTGCAGGTGTCCCTCAGGGTGAAGATTGACCATTTCCCCGTGGGGGAAGAGAGTCCCCATTCCCCATGGGGGTACAGGTGCCCCCACCCTCAAAGGGGCTGGGGTTACCCGGACCTCCATCCGTTCACCAGCGCCCCCTGCGGGCAGCCCTGTGAACTGCACCTTTGCGCATACCCAGACTCGTGTTTGCGCGTCTAGCTCTGGCCAGGGGCGGATCCGGGGGCTTATCAGCGATGCAGGGCCAGGTGAGGACCCTTCCCCTTTGATTGGGGCTGGGTTGTCCCGGGCTTTCCGCGTCGACGAGTCTGCCTGCAGTGTGGGAAGAAGCCGCGGTCGCCGGTTCTCTGGGCCGAACAGGGGGTGCCGGCCCGAGACACTGACCCCGCCCCTCTCTCTAAGGCTTGGTCGGTCGCGTGGCCGGACCCTGGGGGTGTGAGTGCGAGAGGAGGATTCATGTTTCCCCCAGTGGGAAGATTGACTGTTTCCCCGAGGGGGAAGAGGGTCCCCATTCCCCATGTGGATACAGGTGCCCCCACCCGCAAAGGGGCTGGGGGTCCCCGAACATCAACCCGCTCACCAGCGCCCCCGGCCAGCGGCCCTGATAACTGCACCTTTGCGCATGCGCAGACGGGTGGGTGGGGTTAGGCTCCGGTCATGGGCGGAGCCTGAAGCTCATCAGCCCTGCTGGGCCAGTTGAGGACCCTTCCCCTTTGATTGGGGCTGGGTTGTCCCGGGCTTTCCGCGTCGACGAGTCTGCCTGCATTGTGGGAAGAAGCCGCGGGCGCCGGTTCTCTGGGCCGAACAGGGGGTGCCGGCCTGAGACACTGACCCCGCCCCTCTCTCTAAGGCTTTTTGGGTCGCGCGGCCAGACCCTGGGGGTGTGAGTTGGAGAGTAGGGTTCGGGGGCCCCCAGCGGGTAGATTGACCGTTTCCCCGAGGGGGAAGTGGTTCCCCATTCCCCATGGGGATACAGGTGCCCCCACCCTCAAAGGGGCTGAGGGTCCCCGAACCACAACCCGCTCACCAGCGCCCCCTGCCGGCGGCCCTGAGAACTTCATCTTTGCGCATGCGCAGACTCGGGTGGGCGGGGTCTGGCTCAGGCAGGGGCCGGAGCCTGGGCTCATCAGCGCTGATGGGCCAGGTCAGGACGCTTCCCCTTTGATTGGGGCTCGGTTGTCCCGGGCTTTCCCGGTCGACGAGTCTGCCTTCAGTGTGGGAAGAAGCCGGGGTCGCTGGTTTTATGGGCCGAACAGGGGGTGCCGGCCCGAGACACTGACCCGCCCCTCTCTCTAAGGCGTGTTCGGTCGCGCGGCCGGACCCTGAGGGTGTGAGTGCGAGAGGAGGATTCGGGTTTCCCCCAGGGGGAAGATTGACCGTTTCCCCGAGGGGGAAGAGGGTCCCCATTCCCCATGGGGATACAGGTGCCCCCACCCGCAAAGGGGCTGGGGGTCCCCGAACCACAACCCGCTCACCAGCGCCCCCGGCCGGCGGCCCTGATAACTGCACCTTTGCGCATGCGCAGACGGGTGTGCGGGGTTAGGCTCCGGTATGGGTGGAGCCTGGAGCTCATCAGCCCTGCTGGGCCAGGTGAGGACCCTTCCCATTGGATTGGGGCTGGGTTGCCCCGGGCTTTCCGCGTCGACGAGTCTGCCTGCATTGTGGGAAGAAGCCGCGGTCGCCGGTTCTCTGGGCCGAACAGGGGGTGCCGGCCTGAGACACTGACCCCGCCCCTCTCTCAAAGGCGTGTTCGGTCGCGCGGCCGGACCCTGGGGGTGTGAGTGCGAGAGGAGGATTCAGGTTTCCCCCAGGGGGAAGATTGACCGTTTCCCCGAGGGGGAAGAGGGTCCCCATTCCCCATGTGGATACAGGTGCCCCCACCCGCAAAGGGGCTGGGGGTCCCCGAACCAAATCCCGCTCACCAACGCCCCCGGCCGGCGGCGCTGAGGACTGCAACTTTGCGCATGCGCAGACGGGTGGGCGGGGTCAGGCTCCGGTACGGGGCAGAGCATTGAGCTCATCAGCCCTGCTGGGCCAGGTGAGGACCCTTCCCCTTTGATTGGGGCTGGGTTGTCCCGGGCTTTCCGTGTCGACGAGTCTGCCTGCATTGTGGGAAGAAGCCGCGGGCGCCGGTTCTCTGGGCCGAACAGGGGGTGCCGGCCTGAGACACTGACCACGCCCCTCTCTCTAAGGCTTTTTGGGTCGCGCGGCCGGACCCTGGGGGTGTGAGTTGGAGAGTAGAGTTCGGGGGTTCCCCAGGGGGTAGATTGACCGTTTCCCCGAGGGGGAAGTGGTTCCCCATTCCCCATGGGGATACAGGTGCCCCCACCCTCAAAGGGGCTGAGGGTCCCCGAACCACAACCCGCTCACCAGCGCCCCCTGCCGGCGGCCGTGAGAACTGCATCTTTGCGCATGCCCAGACTCGGGTGGGCGGGGTCTGGCTCAGGCAGGGGCCGGAACCTGGGCTCATCAGCGCTGATGGGCCACGTGAGGACGCTTCCCCTTTGATTGGGGCTGGGTTGTCCCGGGCTTTCCGCGTCGACGAGTCTGCCTGGAGTTTGGGAAGGGCCCGCGGTCGCCGGTTCTCTGGGCCGAACAGGGGGTGCCGGCCCGAGACACTGACCCCGCCCCTCTCTTTAAGGCGTGTTCGTTCGCGCATCCGGACCCTGGGGGTGTGAGTGCGAGAGGAGGGTTCAGGAGTCCCCCAGGGGGAAGATTGACCTTTTCCCCGAGGGGGAAGAGGGTCCCCATTCCCAAAGGGGGTAGAGGTCCGCCCACGCCCAAGGGGACTGTGTGTCCCCGAACCACTCCCCGCTCACCAACGCCCCCGGTCTGCGGCCCTGAGAACGGCACCTTTGCGCATGCGCAGACGGGTGGGCAGGGTCAGGCTCCGGTCCGGGGCGGAGCCCGGAGCTCATCAGCCATGCTGGGCCAGGTGAGGACGCTACCCCTGTGATTGGGGCTGGGTTGTCCCATGCCTTCCGCCTCGGCGAGTCTGCCTGCAATTTGGGAAATGGCCGCAGTTGCCCGTTCTCTGGGCCGAACAGGGGATGCCGGCCCGAGACACTAACCCCGCCCCTCTCTCTAGGGCGTTTTCGGTCGCGTGGATTGACCCTGGGGCTGTGAGTACGAGAGGAGGTTGCAGGTGTCCCTCAGGGTGAAGATTGACCATTTCCCCGTGGGGGAAGAGAGTCCCCATTCCCCATGGGGGTACAGGTGCCCCCACCCTCAAAGGGGCTGGGGTTACCCGGACCTCCATCCGTTCACCAGCGCCCCCTGCGGGCAGCCCTGTGAACTGCACCTTTGCGCATACCCAGACTCGTGTTTGCGCGTCTAGCTCTGGCCAGGGGCGGATCCGGGGGCTTATCAGCGATGCAGGGCCAGGTGAGGACCCTTCCCCTTTGATTGGGGCTGGGTTGTCCCGGGCTTTCCGCGTCGACGAGTCTGCCTGCAGTGTGGGAAGAAGCCGCGGTCGCCGGTTCTCTGGGCCGAACAGGGGGTGCCGGCCCGAGACACTGACCCCGCCCCTCTCTCTAAGGCTTGGTCGGTCGCGTGGCCGGACCCTGGGGGTGTGAGTGCGAGAGGAGGATTCATGTTTCCCCCAGTGGGAAGATTGACTGTTTCCCCGAGGGGGAAGAGGGTCCCCATTCCCCATGTGGATACAGGTGCCCCCACCCGCAAAGGGGCTGGGGGTCCCCGAACATCAACCCGCTCACCAGCGCCCCCGGCCAGCGGCCCTGATAACTGCACCTTTGCGCATGCGCAGACGGGTGGGTGGGGTTAGGCTCCGGTCATGGGCGGAGCCTGAAGCTCATCAGCCCTGCTGGGCCAGTTGAGGACCCTTCCCCTTTGATTGGGGCTGGGTTGTCCCGGGCTTTCCGCGTCGACGAGTCTGCCTGCATTGTGGGAAGAAGCCGCGGGCGCCGGTTCTCTGGGCCGAACAGGGGGTGCCGGCCTGAGACACTGACCCCGCCCCTCTCTCTAAGGCTTTTTGGGTCGCGCGGCCAGACCCTGGGGGTGTGAGTTGGAGAGTAGGGTTCGGGGGCCCCCAGCGGGTAGATTGACCGTTTCCCCGAGGGGGAAGTGGTTCCCCATTCCCCATGGGGATACAGGTGCCCCCACCCTCAAAGGGGCTGAGGGTCCCCGAACCACAACCCGCTCACCAGCGCCCCCTGCCGGCGGCCCTGAGAACTTCATCTTTGCGCATGCGCAGACTCGGGTGGGCGGGGTCTGGCTCAGGCAGGGGCCGGAGCCTGGGCTCATCAGCGCTGATGGGCCAGGTCAGGACGCTTCCCCTTTGATTGGGGCTCGGTTGTCCCGGGCTTTCCCGGTCGACGAGTCTGCCTTCAGTGTGGGAAGAAGCCGGGGTCGCTGGTTTTATGGGCCGAACAGGGGGTGCCGGCCCGAGACACTGACCCGCCCCTCTCTCTAAGGCGTGTTCGGTCGCGCGGCCGGACCCTGAGGGTGTGAGTGCGAGAGGAGGATTCGGGTTTCCCCCAGGGGGAAGATTGACCGTTTCCCCGAGGGGGAAGAGGGTCCCCATTCCCCATGGGGATACAGGTGCCCCCACCCGCAAAGGGGCTGGGGGTCCCCGAACCACAACCCGCTCACCAGCGCCCCCGGCCGGCGGCCCTGATAACTGCACCTTTGCGCATGCGCAGACGGGTGTGCGGGGTTAGGCTCCGGTATGGGTGGAGCCTGGAGCTCATCAGCCCTGCTGGGCCAGGTGAGGACCCTTCCCATTGGATTGGGGCTGGGTTGCCCCGGGCTTTCCGCGTCGACGAGTCTGCCTGCATTGTGGGAAGAAGCCGCGGTCGCCGGTTCTCTGGGCCGAACAGGGGGTGCCGGCCTGAGACACTGACCCCGCCCCTCTCTCAAAGGCGTGTTCGGTCGCGCGGCCGGACCCTGGGGGTGTGAGTGCGAGAGGAGGATTCAGGTTTCCCCCAGGGGGAAGATTGACCGTTTCCCCGAGGGGGAAGAGGGTCCCCATTCCCCATGTGGATACAGGTGCCCCCACCCGCAAAGGGGCTGGGGGTCCCCGAACCAAATCCCGCTCACCAACGCCCCCGGCCGGCGGCGCTGAGGACTGCAACTTTGCGCATGCGCAGACGGGTGGGCGGGGTCAGGCTCCGGTACGGGGCAGAGCATTGAGCTCATCAGCCCTGCTGGGCCAGGTGAGGACCCTTCCCCTTTGATTGGGGCTGGGTTGTCCCGGGCTTTCCGTGTCGACGAGTCTGCCTGCATTGTGGGAAGAAGCCGCGGGCGCCGGTTCTCTGGGCCGAACAGGGGGTGCCGGCCTGAGACACTGACCACGCCCCTCTCTCTAAGGCTTTTTGGGTCGCGCGGCCGGACCCTGGGGGTGTGAGTTGGAGAGTAGAGTTCGGGGGTTCCCCAGGGGGTAGATTGACCGTTTCCCCGAGGGGGAAGTGGTTCCCCATTCCCCATGGGGATACAGGTGCCCCCACCCTCAAAGGGGCTGAGGGTCCCCGAACCACAACCCGCTCACCAGCGCCCCCTGCCGGCGGCCGTGAGAACTGCATCTTTGCGCATGCCCAGACTCGGGTGGGCGGGGTCTGGCTCAGGCAGGGGCCGGAACCTGGGCTCATCAGCGCTGATGGGCCACGTGAGGACGCTTCCCCTTTGATTGGGGCTGGGTTGTCCCGGGCTTTCCGCGTCGACGAGTCTGCCTGGAGTTTGGGAAGGGCCCGCGGTCGCCGGTTCTCTGGGCCGAACAGGGGGTGCCGGCCCGAGACACTGACCCCGCCCCTCTCTTTAAGGCGTGTTCGTTCGCGCATCCGGACCCTGGGGGTGTGAGTGCGAGAGGAGGGTTCAGGAGTCCCCCAGGGGGAAGATTGACCTTTTCCCCGAGGGGGAAGAGGGTCCCCATTCCCAAAGGGGGTAGAGGTCCGCCCACGCCCAAGGGGACTGTGTGTCCCCGAACCACTCCCCGCTCACCAACGCCCCCGGTCTGCGGCCCTGAGAACGGCACCTTTGCGCATGCGCAGACGGGTGGGCAGGGTCAGGCTCCGGTCCGGGGCGGAGCCCGGAGCTCATCAGCCATGCTGGGCCAGGTGAGGACGCTACCCCTGTGATTGGGGCTGGGTTGTCCCATGCCTTCCGCCTCGGCGAGTCTGCCTGCAATTTGGGAAATGGCCGCAGTTGCCCGTTCTCTGGGCCGAACAGGGGATGCCGGCCCGAGACACTAACCCCGCCCCTCTCTCTAGGGCGTTTTCGGTCGCGTGGATTGACCCTGGGGCTGTGAGTACGAGAGGAGGTTGCAGGTGTCCCTCAGGGTGAAGATTGACCATTTCCCCGTGGGGGAAGAGAGTCCCCATTCCCCATGGGGGTACAGGTGCCCCCACCCTCAAAGGGGCTGGGGTTACCCGGACCTCCATCCGTTCACCAGCGCCCCCTGCGGGCAGCCCTGTGAACTGCACCTTTGCGCATACCCAGACTCGTGTTTGCGCGTCTAGCTCTGGCCAGGGGCGGATCCGGGGGCTTATCAGCGATGCAGGGCCAGGTGAGGACCCTTCCCCTTTGATTGGGGCTGGGTTGTCCCGGGCTTTCCGCGTCGACGAGTCTGCCTGCAGTGTGGGAAGAAGCCGCGGTCGCCGGTTCTCTGGGCCGAACAGGGGGTGCCGGCCCGAGACACTGACCCCGCCCCTCTCTCTAAGGCTTGGTCGGTCGCGTGGCCGGACCCTGGGGGTGTGAGTGCGAGAGGAGGATTCATGTTTCCCCCAGTGGGAAGATTGACTGTTTCCCCGAGGGGGAAGAGGGTCCCCATTCCCCATGTGGATACAGGTGCCCCCACCCGCAAAGGGGCTGGGGGTCCCCGAACATCAACCCGCTCACCAGCGCCCCCGGCCAGCGGCCCTGATAACTGCACCTTTGCGCATGCGCAGACGGGTGGGTGGGGTTAGGCTCCGGTCATGGGCGGAGCCTGAAGCTCATCAGCCCTGCTGGGCCAGTTGAGGACCCTTCCCCTTTGATTGGGGCTGGGTTGTCCCGGGCTTTCCGCGTCGACGAGTCTGCCTGCATTGTGGGAAGAAGCCGCGGGCGCCGGTTCTCTGGGCCGAACAGGGGGTGCCGGCCTGAGACACTGACCCCGCCCCTCTCTCTAAGGCTTTTTGGGTCGCGCGGCCAGACCCTGGGGGTGTGAGTTGGAGAGTAGGGTTCGGGGGCCCCCAGCGGGTAGATTGACCGTTTCCCCGAGGGGGAAGTGGTTCCCCATTCCCCATGGGGATACAGGTGCCCCCACCCTCAAAGGGGCTGAGGGTCCCCGAACCACAACCCGCTCACCAGCGCCCCCTGCCGGCGGCCCTGAGAACTTCATCTTTGCGCATGCGCAGACTCGGGTGGGCGGGGTCTGGCTCAGGCAGGGGCCGGAGCCTGGGCTCATCAGCGCTGATGGGCCAGGTCAGGACGCTTCCCCTTTGATTGGGGCTCGGTTGTCCCGGGCTTTCCCGGTCGACGAGTCTGCCTTCAGTGTGGGAAGAAGCCGGGGTCGCTGGTTTTATGGGCCGAACAGGGGGTGCCGGCCCGAGACACTGACCCGCCCCTCTCTCTAAGGCGTGTTCGGTCGCGCGGCCGGACCCTGAGGGTGTGAGTGCGAGAGGAGGATTCGGGTTTCCCCCAGGGGGAAGATTGACCGTTTCCCCGAGGGGGAAGAGGGTCCCCATTCCCCATGGGGATACAGGTGCCCCCACCCGCAAAGGGGCTGGGGGTCCCCGAACCACAACCCGCTCACCAGCGCCCCCGGCCGGCGGCCCTGATAACTGCACCTTTGCGCATGCGCAGACGGGTGTGCGGGGTTAGGCTCCGGTATGGGTGGAGCCTGGAGCTCATCAGCCCTGCTGGGCCAGGTGAGGACCCTTCCCATTGGATTGGGGCTGGGTTGCCCCGGGCTTTCCGCGTCGACGAGTCTGCCTGCATTGTGGGAAGAAGCCGCGGTCGCCGGTTCTCTGGGCCGAACAGGGGGTGCCGGCCTGAGACACTGACCCCGCCCCTCTCTCAAAGGCGTGTTCGGTCGCGCGGCCGGACCCTGGGGGTGTGAGTGCGAGAGGAGGATTCAGGTTTCCCCCAGGGGGAAGATTGACCGTTTCCCCGAGGGGGAAGAGGGTCCCCATTCCCCATGTGGATACAGGTGCCCCCACCCGCAAAGGGGCTGGGGGTCCCCGAACCAAATCCCGCTCACCAACGCCCCCGGCCGGCGGCGCTGAGGACTGCAACTTTGCGCATGCGCAGACGGGTGGGCGGGGTCAGGCTCCGGTACGGGGCAGAGCATTGAGCTCATCAGCCCTGCTGGGCCAGGTGAGGACCCTTCCCCTTTGATTGGGGCTGGGTTGTCCCGGGCTTTCCGTGTCGACGAGTCTGCCTGCATTGTGGGAAGAAGCCGCGGGCGCCGGTTCTCTGGGCCGAACAGGGGGTGCCGGCCTGAGACACTGACCACGCCCCTCTCTCTAAGGCTTTTTGGGTCGCGCGGCCGGACCCTGGGGGTGTGAGTTGGAGAGTAGAGTTCGGGGGTTCCCCAGGGGGTAGATTGACCGTTTCCCCGAGGGGGAAGTGGTTCCCCATTCCCCATGGGGATACAGGTGCCCCCACCCTCAAAGGGGCTGAGGGTCCCCGAACCACAACCCGCTCACCAGCGCCCCCTGCCGGCGGCCGTGAGAACTGCATCTTTGCGCATGCCCAGACTCGGGTGGGCGGGGTCTGGCTCAGGCAGGGGCCGGAACCTGGGCTCATCAGCGCTGATGGGCCACGTGAGGACGCTTCCCCTTTGATTGGGGCTGGGTTGTCCCGGGCTTTCCGCGTCGACGAGTCTGCCTGGAGTTTGGGAAGGGCCCGCGGTCGCCGGTTCTCTGGGCCGAACAGGGGGTGCCGGCCCGAGACACTGACCCCGCCCCTCTCTTTAAGGCGTGTTCGTTCGCGCATCCGGACCCTGGGGGTGTGAGTGCGAGAGGAGGGTTCAGGAGTCCCCCAGGGGGAAGATTGACCTTTTCCCCGAGGGGGAAGAGGGTCCCCATTCCCAAAGGGGGTAGAGGTCCGCCCACGCCCAAGGGGACTGTGTGTCCCCGAACCACTCCCCGCTCACCAACGCCCCCGGTCTGCGGCCCTGAGAACGGCACCTTTGCGCATGCGCAGACGGGTGGGCAGGGTCAGGCTCCGGTCCGGGGCGGAGCCCGGAGCTCATCAGCCATGCTGGGCCAGGTGAGGACGCTACCCCTGTGATTGGGGCTGGGTTGTCCCATGCCTTCCGCCTCGGCGAGTCTGCCTGCAATTTGGGAAATGGCCGCAGTTGCCCGTTCTCTGGGCCGAACAGGGGATGCCGGCCCGAGACACTAACCCCGCCCCTCTCTCTAGGGCGTTTTCGGTCGCGTGGATTGACCCTGGGGCTGTGAGTACGAGAGGAGGTTGCAGGTGTCCCTCAGGGTGAAGATTGACCATTTCCCCGTGGGGGAAGAGAGTCCCCATTCCCCATGGGGGTACAGGTGCCCCCACCCTCAAAGGGGCTGGGGTTACCCGGACCTCCATCCGTTCACCAGCGCCCCCTGCGGGCAGCCCTGTGAACTGCACCTTTGCGCATACCCAGACTCGTGTTTGCGCGTCTAGCTCTGGCCAGGGGCGGATCCGGGGGCTTATCAGCGATGCAGGGCCAGGTGAGGACCCTTCCCCTTTGATTGGGGCTGGGTTGTCCCGGGCTTTCCGCGTCGACGAGTCTGCCTGCAGTGTGGGAAGAAGCCGCGGTCGCCGGTTCTCTGGGCCGAACAGGGGGTGCCGGCCCGAGACACTGACCCCGCCCCTCTCTCTAAGGCTTGGTCGGTCGCGTGGCCGGACCCTGGGGGTGTGAGTGCGAGAGGAGGATTCATGTTTCCCCCAGTGGGAAGATTGACTGTTTCCCCGAGGGGGAAGAGGGTCCCCATTCCCCATGTGGATACAGGTGCCCCCACCCGCAAAGGGGCTGGGGGTCCCCGAACATCAACCCGCTCACCAGCGCCCCCGGCCAGCGGCCCTGATAACTGCACCTTTGCGCATGCGCAGACGGGTGGGTGGGGTTAGGCTCCGGTCATGGGCGGAGCCTGAAGCTCATCAGCCCTGCTGGGCCAGTTGAGGACCCTTCCCCTTTGATTGGGGCTGGGTTGTCCCGGGCTTTCCGCGTCGACGAGTCTGCCTGCATTGTGGGAAGAAGCCGCGGGCGCCGGTTCTCTGGGCCGAACAGGGGGTGCCGGCCTGAGACACTGACCCCGCCCCTCTCTCTAAGGCTTTTTGGGTCGCGCGGCCAGACCCTGGGGGTGTGAGTTGGAGAGTAGGGTTCGGGGGCCCCCAGCGGGTAGATTGACCGTTTCCCCGAGGGGGAAGTGGTTCCCCATTCCCCATGGGGATACAGGTGCCCCCACCCTCAAAGGGGCTGAGGGTCCCCGAACCACAACCCGCTCACCAGCGCCCCCTGCCGGCGGCCCTGAGAACTTCATCTTTGCGCATGCGCAGACTCGGGTGGGCGGGGTCTGGCTCAGGCAGGGGCCGGAGCCTGGGCTCATCAGCGCTGATGGGCCAGGTCAGGACGCTTCCCCTTTGATTGGGGCTCGGTTGTCCCGGGCTTTCCCGGTCGACGAGTCTGCCTTCAGTGTGGGAAGAAGCCGGGGTCGCTGGTTTTATGGGCCGAACAGGGGGTGCCGGCCCGAGACACTGACCCGCCCCTCTCTCTAAGGCGTGTTCGGTCGCGCGGCCGGACCCTGAGGGTGTGAGTGCGAGAGGAGGATTCGGGTTTCCCCCAGGGGGAAGATTGACCGTTTCCCCGAGGGGGAAGAGGGTCCCCATTCCCCATGGGGATACAGGTGCCCCCACCCGCAAAGGGGCTGGGGGTCCCCGAACCACAACCCGCTCACCAGCGCCCCCGGCCGGCGGCCCTGATAACTGCACCTTTGCGCATGCGCAGACGGGTGTGCGGGGTTAGGCTCCGGTATGGGTGGAGCCTGGAGCTCATCAGCCCTGCTGGGCCAGGTGAGGACCCTTCCCATTGGATTGGGGCTGGGTTGCCCCGGGCTTTCCGCGTCGACGAGTCTGCCTGCATTGTGGGAAGAAGCCGCGGTCGCCGGTTCTCTGGGCCGAACAGGGGGTGCCGGCCTGAGACACTGACCCCGCCCCTCTCTCAAAGGCGTGTTCGGTCGCGCGGCCGGACCCTGGGGGTGTGAGTGCGAGAGGAGGATTCAGGTTTCCCCCAGGGGGAAGATTGACCGTTTCCCCGAGGGGGAAGAGGGTCCCCATTCCCCATGTGGATACAGGTGCCCCCACCCGCAAAGGGGCTGGGGGTCCCCGAACCAAATCCCGCTCACCAACGCCCCCGGCCGGCGGCGCTGAGGACTGCAACTTTGCGCATGCGCAGACGGGTGGGCGGGGTCAGGCTCCGGTACGGGGCAGAGCATTGAGCTCATCAGCCCTGCTGGGCCAGGTGAGGACCCTTCCCCTTTGATTGGGGCTGGGTTGTCCCGGGCTTTCCGTGTCGACGAGTCTGCCTGCATTGTGGGAAGAAGCCGCGGGCGCCGGTTCTCTGGGCCGAACAGGGGGTGCCGGCCTGAGACACTGACCACGCCCCTCTCTCTAAGGCTTTTTGGGTCGCGCGGCCGGACCCTGGGGGTGTGAGTTGGAGAGTAGAGTTCGGGGGTTCCCCAGGGGGTAGATTGACCGTTTCCCCGAGGGGGAAGTGGTTCCCCATTCCCCATGGGGATACAGGTGCCCCCACCCTCAAAGGGGCTGAGGGTCCCCGAACCACAACCCGCTCACCAGCGCCCCCTGCCGGCGGCCGTGAGAACTGCATCTTTGCGCATGCCCAGACTCGGGTGGGCGGGGTCTGGCTCAGGCAGGGGCCGGAACCTGGGCTCATCAGCGCTGATGGGCCACGTGAGGACGCTTCCCCTTTGATTGGGGCTGGGTTGTCCCGGGCTTTCCGCGTCGACGAGTCTGCCTGGAGTTTGGGAAGGGCCCGCGGTCGCCGGTTCTCTGGGCCGAACAGGGGGTGCCGGCCCGAGACACTGACCCCGCCCCTCTCTTTAAGGCGTGTTCGTTCGCGCATCCGGACCCTGGGGGTGTGAGTGCGAGAGGAGGGTTCAGGAGTCCCCCAGGGGGAAGATTGACCTTTTCCCCGAGGGGGAAGAGGGTCCCCATTCCCAAAGGGGGTAGAGGTCCGCCCACGCCCAAGGGGACTGTGTGTCCCCGAACCACTCCCCGCTCACCAACGCCCCCGGTCTGCGGCCCTGAGAACGGCACCTTTGCGCATGCGCAGACGGGTGGGCAGGGTCAGGCTCCGGTCCGGGGCGGAGCCCGGAGCTCATCAGCCATGCTGGGCCAGGTGAGGACGCTACCCCTGTGATTGGGGCTGGGTTGTCCCATGCCTTCCGCCTCGGCGAGTCTGCCTGCAATTTGGGAAATGGCCGCAGTTGCCCGTTCTCTGGGCCGAACAGGGGATGCCGGCCCGAGACACTAACCCCGCCCCTCTCTCTAGGGCGTTTTCGGTCGCGTGGATTGACCCTGGGGCTGTGAGTACGAGAGGAGGTTGCAGGTGTCCCTCAGGGTGAAGATTGACCATTTCCCCGTGGGGGAAGAGAGTCCCCATTCCCCATGGGGGTACAGGTGCCCCCACCCTCAAAGGGGCTGGGGTTACCCGGACCTCCATCCGTTCACCAGCGCCCCCTGCGGGCAGCCCTGTGAACTGCACCTTTGCGCATACCCAGACTCGTGTTTGCGCGTCTAGCTCTGGCCAGGGGCGGATCCGGGGGCTTATCAGCGATGCAGGGCCAGGTGAGGACCCTTCCCCTTTGATTGGGGCTGGGTTGTCCCGGGCTTTCCGCGTCGACGAGTCTGCCTGCAGTGTGGGAAGAAGCCGCGGTCGCCGGTTCTCTGGGCCGAACAGGGGGTGCCGGCCCGAGACACTGACCCCGCCCCTCTCTCTAAGGCTTGGTCGGTCGCGTGGCCGGACCCTGGGGGTGTGAGTGCGAGAGGAGGATTCATGTTTCCCCCAGTGGGAAGATTGACTGTTTCCCCGAGGGGGAAGAGGGTCCCCATTCCCCATGTGGATACAGGTGCCCCCACCCGCAAAGGGGCTGGGGGTCCCCGAACATCAACCCGCTCACCAGCGCCCCCGGCCAGCGGCCCTGATAACTGCACCTTTGCGCATGCGCAGACGGGTGGGTGGGGTTAGGCTCCGGTCATGGGCGGAGCCTGAAG
This sequence comes from Talpa europaea, assembly GCF_964194135.1. Lineage (NCBI taxonomy): Eukaryota > Metazoa > Chordata > Mammalia > Eulipotyphla > Talpidae > Talpa > Talpa europaea. The sequence continues at coordinate 140,575 of NW_028168023.1, read as the reverse complement.
CTCATCAGCCCTGCTGGGCCAGTTGAGGACCCTTCCCCTTTGATTGGGGCTGGGTTGTCCCGGGCTTTCCGCGTCGACGAGTCTGCCTGCATTGTGGGAAGAAGCCGCGGGCGCCGGTTCTCTGGGCCGAACAGGGGGTGCCGGCCTGAGACACTGACCCCGCCCCTCTCTCTAAGGCTTTTTGGGTCGCGCGGCCAGACCCTGGGGGTGTGAGTTGGAGAGTAGGGTTCGGGGGCCCCCAGCGGGTAGATTGACCGTTTCCCCGAGGGGGAAGTGGTTCCCCATTCCCCATGGGGATACAGGTGCCCCCACCCTCAAAGGGGCTGAGGGTCCCCGAACCACAACCCGCTCACCAGCGCCCCCTGCCGGCGGCCCTGAGAACTTCATCTTTGCGCATGCGCAGACTCGGGTGGGCGGGGTCTGGCTCAGGCAGGGGCCGGAGCCTGGGCTCATCAGCGCTGATGGGCCAGGTCAGGACGCTTCCCCTTTGATTGGGGCTCGGTTGTCCCGGGCTTTCCCGGTCGACGAGTCTGCCTTCAGTGTGGGAAGAAGCCGGGGTCGCTGGTTTTATGGGCCGAACAGGGGGTGCCGGCCCGAGACACTGACCCGCCCCTCTCTCTAAGGCGTGTTCGGTCGCGCGGCCGGACCCTGAGGGTGTGAGTGCGAGAGGAGGATTCGGGTTTCCCCCAGGGGGAAGATTGACCGTTTCCCCGAGGGGGAAGAGGGTCCCCATTCCCCATGGGGATACAGGTGCCCCCACCCGCAAAGGGGCTGGGGGTCCCCGAACCACAACCCGCTCACCAGCGCCCCCGGCCGGCGGCCCTGATAACTGCACCTTTGCGCATGCGCAGACGGGTGTGCGGGGTTAGGCTCCGGTATGGGTGGAGCCTGGAGCTCATCAGCCCTGCTGGGCCAGGTGAGGACCCTTCCCATTGGATTGGGGCTGGGTTGCCCCGGGCTTTCCGCGTCGACGAGTCTGCCTGCATTGTGGGAAGAAGCCGCGGTCGCCGGTTCTCTGGGCCGAACAGGGGGTGCCGGCCTGAGACACTGACCCCGCCCCTCTCTCAAAGGCGTGTTCGGTCGCGCGGCCGGACCCTGGGGGTGTGAGTGCGAGAGGAGGATTCAGGTTTCCCCCAGGGGGAAGATTGACCGTTTCCCCGAGGGGGAAGAGGGTCCCCATTCCCCATGTGGATACAGGTGCCCCCACCCGCAAAGGGGCTGGGGGTCCCCGAACCAAATCCCGCTCACCAACGCCCCCGGCCGGCGGCGCTGAGGACTGCAACTTTGCGCATGCGCAGACGGGTGGGCGGGGTCAGGCTCCGGTACGGGGCAGAGCATTGAGCTCATCAGCCCTGCTGGGCCAGGTGAGGACCCTTCCCCTTTGATTGGGGCTGGGTTGTCCCGGGCTTTCCGTGTCGACGAGTCTGCCTGCATTGTGGGAAGAAGCCGCGGGCGCCGGTTCTCTGGGCCGAACAGGGGGTGCCGGCCTGAGACACTGACCACGCCCCTCTCTCTAAGGCTTTTTGGGTCGCGCGGCCGGACCCTGGGGGTGTGAGTTGGAGAGTAGAGTTCGGGGGTTCCCCAGGGGGTAGATTGACCGTTTCCCCGAGGGGGAAGTGGTTCCCCATTCCCCATGGGGATACAGGTGCCCCCACCCTCAAAGGGGCTGAGGGTCCCCGAACCACAACCCGCTCACCAGCGCCCCCTGCCGGCGGCCGTGAGAACTGCATCTTTGCGCATGCCCAGACTCGGGTGGGCGGGGTCTGGCTCAGGCAGGGGCCGGAACCTGGGCTCATCAGCGCTGATGGGCCACGTGAGGACGCTTCCCCTTTGATTGGGGCTGGGTTGTCCCGGGCTTTCCGCGTCGACGAGTCTGCCTGGAGTTTGGGAAGGGCCCGCGGTCGCCGGTTCTCTGGGCCGAACAGGGGGTGCCGGCCCGAGACACTGACCCCGCCCCTCTCTTTAAGGCGTGTTCGTTCGCGCATCCGGACCCTGGGGGTGTGAGTGCGAGAGGAGGGTTCAGGAGTCCCCCAGGGGGAAGATTGACCTTTTCCCCGAGGGGGAAGAGGGTCCCCATTCCCAAAGGGGGTAGAGGTCCGCCCACGCCCAAGGGGACTGTGTGTCCCCGAACCACTCCCCGCTCACCAACGCCCCCGGTCTGCGGCCCTGAGAACGGCACCTTTGCGCATGCGCAGACGGGTGGGCAGGGTCAGGCTCCGGTCCGGGGCGGAGCCCGGAGCTCATCAGCCATGCTGGGCCAGGTGAGGACGCTACCCCTGTGATTGGGGCTGGGTTGTCCCATGCCTTCCGCCTCGGCGAGTCTGCCTGCAATTTGGGAAATGGCCGCAGTTGCCCGTTCTCTGGGCCGAACAGGGGATGCCGGCCCGAGACACTAACCCCGCCCCTCTCTCTAGGGCGTTTTCGGTCGCGTGGATTGACCCTGGGGCTGTGAGTACGAGAGGAGGTTGCAGGTGTCCCTCAGGGTGAAGATTGACCATTTCCCCGTGGGGGAAGAGAGTCCCCATTCCCCATGGGGGTACAGGTGCCCCCACCCTCAAAGGGGCTGGGGTTACCCGGACCTCCATCCGTTCACCAGCGCCCCCTGCGGGCAGCCCTGTGAACTGCACCTTTGCGCATACCCAGACTCGTGTTTGCGCGTCTAGCTCTGGCCAGGGGCGGATCCGGGGGCTTATCAGCGATGCAGGGCCAGGTGAGGACCCTTCCCCTTTGATTGGGGCTGGGTTGTCCCGGGCTTTCCGCGTCGACGAGTCTGCCTGCAGTGTGGGAAGAAGCCGCGGTCGCCGGTTCTCTGGGCCGAACAGGGGGTGCCGGCCCGAGACACTGACCCCGCCCCTCTCTCTAAGGCTTGGTCGGTCGCGTGGCCGGACCCTGGGGGTGTGAGTGCGAGAGGAGGATTCATGTTTCCCCCAGTGGGAAGATTGACTGTTTCCCCGAGGGGGAAGAGGGTCCCCATTCCCCATGTGGATACAGGTGCCCCCACCCGCAAAGGGGCTGGGGGTCCCCGAACATCAACCCGCTCACCAGCGCCCCCGGCCAGCGGCCCTGATAACTGCACCTTTGCGCATGCGCAGACGGGTGGGTGGGGTTAGGCTCCGGTCATGGGCGGAGCCTGAAGCTCATCAGCCCTGCTGGGCCAGTTGAGGACCCTTCCCCTTTGATTGGGGCTGGGTTGTCCCGGGCTTTCCGCGTCGACGAGTCTGCCTGCATTGTGGGAAGAAGCCGCGGGCGCCGGTTCTCTGGGCCGAACAGGGGGTGCCGGCCTGAGACACTGACCCCGCCCCTCTCTCTAAGGCTTTTTGGGTCGCGCGGCCAGACCCTGGGGGTGTGAGTTGGAGAGTAGGGTTCGGGGGCCCCCAGCGGGTAGATTGACCGTTTCCCCGAGGGGGAAGTGGTTCCCCATTCCCCATGGGGATACAGGTGCCCCCACCCTCAAAGGGGCTGAGGGTCCCCGAACCACAACCCGCTCACCAGCGCCCCCTGCCGGCGGCCCTGAGAACTTCATCTTTGCGCATGCGCAGACTCGGGTGGGCGGGGTCTGGCTCAGGCAGGGGCCGGAGCCTGGGCTCATCAGCGCTGATGGGCCAGGTCAGGACGCTTCCCCTTTGATTGGGGCTCGGTTGTCCCGGGCTTTCCCGGTCGACGAGTCTGCCTTCAGTGTGGGAAGAAGCCGGGGTCGCTGGTTTTATGGGCCGAACAGGGGGTGCCGGCCCGAGACACTGACCCGCCCCTCTCTCTAAGGCGTGTTCGGTCGCGCGGCCGGACCCTGAGGGTGTGAGTGCGAGAGGAGGATTCGGGTTTCCCCCAGGGGGAAGATTGACCGTTTCCCCGAGGGGGAAGAGGGTCCCCATTCCCCATGGGGATACAGGTGCCCCCACCCGCAAAGGGGCTGGGGGTCCCCGAACCACAACCCGCTCACCAGCGCCCCCGGCCGGCGGCCCTGATAACTGCACCTTTGCGCATGCGCAGACGGGTGTGCGGGGTTAGGCTCCGGTATGGGTGGAGCCTGGAGCTCATCAGCCCTGCTGGGCCAGGTGAGGACCCTTCCCATTGGATTGGGGCTGGGTTGCCCCGGGCTTTCCGCGTCGACGAGTCTGCCTGCATTGTGGGAAGAAGCCGCGGTCGCCGGTTCTCTGGGCCGAACAGGGGGTGCCGGCCTGAGACACTGACCCCGCCCCTCTCTCAAAGGCGTGTTCGGTCGCGCGGCCGGACCCTGGGGGTGTGAGTGCGAGAGGAGGATTCAGGTTTCCCCCAGGGGGAAGATTGACCGTTTCCCCGAGGGGGAAGAGGGTCCCCATTCCCCATGTGGATACAGGTGCCCCCACCCGCAAAGGGGCTGGGGGTCCCCGAACCAAATCCCGCTCACCAACGCCCCCGGCCGGCGGCGCTGAGGACTGCAACTTTGCGCATGCGCAGACGGGTGGGCGGGGTCAGGCTCCGGTACGGGGCAGAGCATTGAGCTCATCAGCCCTGCTGGGCCAGGTGAGGACCCGTCCCCTTTGATTGGGGCTGGGTTGTCCCGGGCTTTCCGTGTCGACGAGTCTGCCTGCATTGTGGGAAGAAGCCGCGGGCGCCGGTTCTCTGGGCCGAACAGGGGGTGCCGGCCTGAGACACTGACCCCGCCCCTCTCTCTAAGGCTTTTTGGGTGGCGCCGCCGGACCCTGGGGGTGTGAGTTGGAGAGTAGAGTTCGGGGGTCCCCCAGGGGGTAGATTGACCGTTTCCCCGAGGGGGAAGTGGTTCCCCATTCCCCATGGGGATACATGTGCCCCCACCCTCAAAGGGGCTGAGGGTCCCCGAACCACGACCCGCTCACCAGCGCCCCCTGCCGGCGGCCCTGAGAAATGCATCTTTGCGCATGCGCAGACTCGGGTGGGTGGGGTCTGGCTCAGGCAGGGGCCGGAACCTGGGCTCATCAGCGCTGATGGGCCAGGTGAGGACGCTTCCCCTTTGATTGGGGCTGGGTTGTCCCGGGCTTTCCGCGTCGACGAGTCTGCCTGCAGTTTGGGAAGAGGCCGCGGTCGCCGATTCTCTGTGCCAAACAGCGGCTGCCCGACCTTGACACTGACCCCGCCCCTCTCTCTAAGGCGTTTTGGGTCGCGCGGCCGGACCCTGGGGGTGTGAGTGCGAGTGGAGTGTTCAGGAGTCCCCAGGGGGAAGATTGACCGTTTCCCCTGGGGGATGAGGTTCTCCATTCCCCATGGGGGTACAGGTGCCCCCACCCTCAAAGGGCTGGGGGTCCCCTTACCACCACCCGCTCACCAGCGCCCCCTGCCGGCTGCCCTGAGAACTGTACCTTTGCACATGCGCAGACTTGGGTGGGCGGGTCTGGCTCCGGCTGGGGCAGGAGCCTGGGCTCATCAGCGCTGCTGGGCCAGGTGAGGACCCTTCCCCTTTGAGTGGTGGTGGCTTGCCCGGGGCTTTCCGCGCCGGCCTGTCTGCCTGCAGTTTGGGAAGAGTCCGAGGTCGCTGCTTGTCTGTGTGTTACATGGGCTGCCCTCCCCGGACAGTTAACCCGCCCCTCCGTCTAGGGCGTGTTCGGGCCCGGGGCCGGCCCCTGCGTGGGGGGGTGAGTGCGAGAGGAGGGTGCAGGTGTCGCCTAGGGGGAAGATTGATCGTTCCCCCGAGGGGAACGAGGGTCCACATTCCCCATGTGGGTAGAGGTCTCCCTACGCCCAAGGGTGCTGTGGGTCCCCGAACCACCACCCCCCCGCTCACCAGCGCTCCCTCCCGGCGGCCCTGAGAACTGCACCTTTGCGCATGCGCAGACTCGGGTGGGCGGGGTCTGGCTCCGGCTGGGGCCAGAGCCGGGGGCTCATCAGAGCTGCTGGGCCAAGTGAGGACCCTTCCCCTTTGAGTGGTTCTGGCTTTCCCGGGTCTTTCCGCCCCGGCCTGTCTGCCTGCAGTTTGGGAAGAGGCAGCGGTTGCCGCTTGTCCGTGGCTTACAGGGGGTGCCCTCCACTGACATTGACCCACCCCTCCGTTTAGGGCGTGTTCGGGCCCGGGACTGGGCCCTGGGGGTGTGAGTGCTAGAGGAGTCTTCAGGTGTCCCCTATGGGGAAGGTTGACCGATCCCCCGAGGGGGAAGTGTGTCCCGATACCCCATGGGTTTACAGGTCCCCCTACGCCCAAGGGGGCTGAGGGTCCCCGAACCACCCCCTGCTCACCAGCGCCCCCTGCCGGCGTCCCTGAGTACTTCACCTTTGCCCGTGTGCAGACGGGTGGGCGGTGTCAGGCTCCTGCCAGTGGTGTAGCCTGTGGCTCTTCAGCTCTGCTGGGCCAGGTGAGGTCTCTTCCTCTTGATGGAAGCTGCGTTGCCTGGGGCTTTCTGTGTCAGCCTGTGTGTCTGCAAGTTTGGAAGTGGCTGAACTGGCAGCTTTTCTGTGGCTTACAGGGAGTCCCCTCCCTGACAGTGACCGCGCCCCTCTGTCTATGGCGTCTTCCTGCGCACGGCTTGCCCCTTGGTGTTTTAGTTCATGGGGTGAGTGCAGGTGTCCCCTAGGGGGCATAGGACCCCGTTCCCCCAACGGGCTTGATGTCCCTGTTCCCCCTAGGTTGCTTAGGGCCCCGTACCCCCATGGGTGCAGAGGGCCCTTGACCCCCCAACCACGGTTTCTAGACCTTTATTCCTTAAAAATAGAATAGGGGAGGGCCTCCCTGCTGTTGCTGCGCTTGAGTGCTGGGCTTGAAGCTGTCCGGAGTCACTGCAGCACCGTTTAGATCCCCAGCCACCAGTGAGGGTCCCATATGGCACGCAGACCTCTCCTGCCCCGCCCTCTGCTCATCTCAGCTGTGTGTTTTATCATTCTGCCTGTACTGCTCCCACCTCTGGCTCTGGTGAATTGTCTCACCCTCCTGCACTGCTGACTGTACCCAGTACTTGTATAAATAAAAAATTAAATCTTAAAAAAAATAGGAAAGATGCTTAAATCCTGTTCTTCAGAGGGGCGGATCAACATGGCGGCAAGGAAACGCTGCAAGTAAGATCTCACATTAAAAAAAAGTTTATAGGGAGGAAAAGCGGCAGGTCCCAGTAAGAGCTGGGAAACGAAGATAAACGGATGACTCCAGCAAACTACCCGAAGAAGAAAGTTACCATCAATGAGAACTAGAAGGGAGGAAAGCTCAGAACCCTGCTACCCTCCCCTACCCACAAAGTCAGCACTCTCCGATCAACAGAAATGAGAATAAATACAAAAAGACTAAAACAACCAAGAAGAACAAACTATGCATCAAGAGGGACTGTGAGTGGAAAGGAACTATTTCAGCCACCACACCCCGTGTACTGGAGCTGTGGAGAACCCTGCAGGATTCACCATGGAGGTAAGCGAATGGCTCCAGGTGCCAATAGAGAAAAACGAAGACTCCTGGAGACCTACAAACAGCCACAGGCCAGCCGGTCAGCTTGTTTGGAAAAGCAGTGCCCTTGGAAAGGATATGTGGATCGCGGCTGCCCAGGTCCCCGCACCTGCAACTTAGGCTTGCACGGAGACTCACAGGGGCCCTCTCTAAGGTGAACGTCCCTCACTGAGTAATCAGAAACCAGGCGCCCGGAAAGGGAGCGGGGTGCAAAAGGCGCCATTTCTGTGGACACTGAACTGGGCTAAAAACAGCCCGCGTCCTGGACCTGAGGGTTTTGGAACTGAGACCCAGGGCACAAAATTCGGGGCCTGAGATCCCCACGATGGTGGGGCACAAGGCAGACACAGCACCCCAAAGCAGTTGAGGCTTTCCCCACTACTCCCACTCTGTTCCCCTGTCCCATGGAGTAAAAAAAACAGCTCCCCAAGGACACTAGGAGAGATCTCCTAGTGCCACCTAGCGACCAGAAAAAAATCACCAACACCCCATAGAATAGGGACCTCTCTTCAGTAAAGTCTATTTGAAAGGGGCAGAAGGCTCCCAGAGGTGTCAGAGGTGAACTGGGAAGTTCGCCCAAGCCAGGCCCCTTCTGACCAGCAGTCCGAGCCCAGAGTGGGAGTGGGCACCCATGGCCAGGGCAGAATGGGTATGCAGAAGAGTGTGCCTGTCTCCAAAGCACCATTTTAGAACAGGGACCTTTCTTCAATAAAAACTGCTTGAATCTGGCAGGCAGCTCCCCATGGAGCCAGAGGGAGAAGGTTCCCTGTGCAGTCAGAGGTGAGCTGAAGGACCCAACAAGCACGGTCCCACCTGGCAGGAAGTCAGCGCCCAAAAGAGGATCCAGAGATTTGGAACTCAGAGTGCAATCCAGTTGCCTCACCTCCAGGGAAGTCTGTGGGACTTCAAGACACACCTTTGTAACAAAACACAGAAGGAGGAGAGATTCTTTGACAGTGATCATTAACAAACTCACAGTACCACTGCCTCACTAGAATTCTGGCATAACAGTTTTTGACTCGTTTGGATTGCCACTTTCGGAAACTCCCAAAAAGATGCCAGCTAGTACCAGCAGCACAGTGTCCCAATGCATAAGGCAAATTAGAAAACAGGCAGCAGGGAAAAGAAAAACTACAAGCAAAGTAGCATCGCCTCAGAAAAAAGACACAGCACAAAAAAAAAAAAAACCCACCAGCTTGCAACTGTGGTGAATTGGAAGAACATCTGAGCCTTCCAGAAAAAGAACTTAAAACTGCCATGATGAAAAAACTGATGGAAGTAATTAAGGAAAACAATGCTCAGAAGAATGAAATTGAATCCCTAAAGAGGGAAGTAAAAGAAATGCAGGAGATCAAAGAATTAATGGAGGCACTAAAGAACTCTGGGAGAAGAAAGGAAAGCAGAATAGATGAAATGGAAAAACAAATGTGTACTCTTGAAGACACAGAAATAAAAAGAACCAAAACAGAAAAGTAAAGAGAAGTACGAAGGACAAAGACTGAAGAATGACTTTGGGAACTATCCGACTCCATGAGGAAAGGAAACAAGAGTTATAGGAATCCCAGAAGGAGAGGAGAGAGAGATGTAGGAACAGAGAAAATATTCAAGGAGATAATTGAAGAGAACTTCCCAAACGTGAAGAAGGGACTGAAAATTGATATACAAGAAGTAAGAAGAACACCAAACTTCCACGATGAAAGGAAAAATACAGCAAGACACATAATAGTAAAGCTCCCAAGAATCCAGGACAAGGAAAAAATAATGAAGCTGACAAGAGGGAAGAAACAGATAACATTCAAAGGAAAACCTATCAGACTGCCATCAGACTTCTCCGAAGAAACACTACGGGCAAGGAGAGAGTGGAGGGACATAGTCAACTGACTACAAGAAAACAGATGCCAACCAAGAATACTCTATCCTGCAAAGCTCTCCTTCCTCTATGAAGAAAGAATAAGGACCTTCCCGGACAAACAGAAACTCTGGAATTTCATTACGACTAAACCCCGACTCCAAAAAATACTACAAGGAGTCCTAAAGCCAGAACCTCAGAGGAACGAATAACAATGAAAGAAGGCCAAAAAAAAGTTATTTAAAGAATAAATAAATAAAAACAAAGGAAAGAAAAACACAATGGCAAATACAGATGCTAACATATCAATATTAACTCTACATGTAAATGGACTAAACTCTTCAATAAAAAGACACAGAGTTGCAGGCTGGATTAAGAAATAAAACCCAGCCTTTCTCTGTCTCCAGGAAACACATTTAGCTACAAAAGATAAAAATAACCTCAAAGTTGGTAAAGGACCTATACAAAGAAAACTATAAAACACTGTTAAAAGAAATACAAGAAAACACAAAGAAATGGAAAGATATCCCCTGTTGATGGATTGGAAGAATAAATATTATTAAAATGGCCATCCTACCAAAGCAATATACAGATTCAATGCTATTCCAATAAAAAATTCAATGTCATTCATCAAAGAAATAGAACAATTATTTTTTTTAATTTTTCCAATTCTTTCTTTCTTTCTTTCTTTATTTAGAAGATTTATTTATTTATTTATACAAGCACTGGGTGCAGTCAGAAGCACGGGAGGGTGAGAGAATTCACCAGAGCCAGAGCAGGGAGCAGAGCAGGCAGAAGGACCGAAGTACACTGCTGAGGGGAGCAGCAGGCAGGAGAGTTCTGCACGCCACGCGGGACCCTCCTCTGGTGGCCGGGGAGCAGCCGGGGATCGAACCAGCGCTGCAGAGGCTGCGGGCAGCTTCGCAACCCAGCGCTCAACCGCTGCGCCACCGGGGAGGCCCAATAGAACAATTATTGATGAAATTCATATGGAATCACCCAAAACCCTGAATAGCCAAAGCTTTCCTGAAATAAAAAAAGAAGGGAATGGAGGCATCACACTCCCAGACTTCAAACTATACTACAAAACCATAATCATCAAAACTGCATGGTATTGTAACAAGAACAGACACACAGACAAATGGAATCGAATAGAACATCCAGAAATAAACCCACAGATTTATGGTCAACTAATCTTTGACAAAGGAGCAAAGAATATGCATTGGAGCAAGAAAGTTTGTCCAATAAATGGTGCTGGGAAAACTGGGTCGCTACATGCAAAAGAATGAAGCTTGACCACCACCTCACACCATACACAAAAACCAACTCAAAATGGATTAAAGAACTAGACATAAGACCTGAAACCATAAAATACATAGAAGGAAATACAGGCAAAACAATACATGATATGTACATCAAAGACATCTTTACAGACATATCACCCAAAGCAGTGATAGTGAAGGCTCAGATAAACAGCTGGGACTACATCAAATTAAAGAGCTTCTGCACAGCAAAAGAGACAATAGCAAAAACAAAGAGAAACCCCACCGACTGGGAGAACATTTTTGCACACAACACTGATGATAAAGGACTGATCACAAAAATCTGCAAAGAGCTGATGAGACTCAACAACAACAAAGAAAATAATCCACTCAAAAAATGGGCAGAAGAGCTAAAAAGAAACTTCTCTGAAGAGGAAATGCAAATGGCCAACAGGCATATGAAAAAATGTTCAACATCACTTGTCATCAGGGAAATGCAAATCAAAACTACCATGAGATACCATCTTACACCAGTGAGAATGGCACATATATTAAGAAAACTAGCAACAACAAATGTTGGCAAGGATGTGGAGAAAAAGGAACTCTCCTGCAGTGTTGGTGGGAGTGCAAACTGGTCCAACCACTGTGGAAAGCTGTGTGGAGATTTCTGGACCTACTAAACATAGAGCATCCATATGATCCAGCAATTCCACTCCTAGGTATTTACCCAAAGGACACAGAAACATCAATTCCAAAGAGCACCTGCACCCCTATGTTTATAGCAGCACTATTTACAATAGCTAAGCTTGGGAAACAACCCAAAAGCCCAAAAATAGATGACTGGATCAAGAAGATGTGGTACATATACACCATGGAATATTACTCAGCATTCAAAAAAGATAAACACATGCAATTTTCAGCAACATGGATGGTGCTGGAAGGGATCATGCTCAGCGAAATAAGCCAGAAAGAAAAAGAAAAATACCGCATGGTCTCACTCATAGCAGGAATCTGGAAAATTTAAATAAGGGACCAGGAAAATGAATAACTATAAGAAAGTGAAAATCAATATCAACAAAAAAACTATAAACCAGTGACACTCTATGGCAGGTGGGGAGCGGGGAGGGGAGGGATTGGGGTCAAAATAAGGGGGTTGCAATTGTATGGGGAATATAAAAATAAAATTTATTTTAAAAAAAAACCTCAAAGTTAAAGGATGGAAAACAATCCTACAAGCAAATGGACCAAAAAAGAAAGCAGGAACAGCTATACTGATATCAGGTAAAACATTTCAAACTCAAAAAGTTAAAAAGAGACCCCAACGGTCACTACATTATGATCAAGAGGAAAATACTTCAAGAAGAAATAACACTCATTAACATATATTCATCAAACGAAGGAGCACCAAAATATATCAGACAACTATTGTCATCTTTGAAAACAGACATCAGAGAAAACACATACAGAGTGGGAGACTTCAACACACCACTATCAGCAATGGATAGATCAATGAGACAAAAAAATAAGTAAAGACACTAAAGCTCTAAATAAGGATCTAGAGCGCTTGGACTTTACAGACATCTATAGAACACTAAACCCAAAAAAATCTGAGTAGACATTTTTCTCAAGCACACACGGATCATTCTCCAGGATCGATCACATACTGGGACCCAAGACAAACATCAACAGATACACCAAGATTGAAATCATACCAACCATCTTTTCTGACCATGAAGGCATTAAACTAGAAATAAACCATAAAAAGAAGGCAAGGAACTCTCCTACCTCATGGGGATTGAAAACCACACTGCTGGAAGACCACTGGACTAATGAGGAAATCAAAGAAGAAATTTAAAAATTCTTTGAATTGAATGACAAGGAGGACACCAATTTCCTAAATGTATGGGATGCAGCAAAAGCAGTAATAAAAGGAAAATATAGAGCAATAGAGGCCCACATCAAGAAACAAGAAAGAACTCAAAGAAACAACCTAATCTCAAAGCTCAAAGAACTAGAAAAACAACAACAAAAAAACCCCAAAACTAGTAGAAGAAAAGAAATAAAACAAAAGCAGAAATAAATGAAATCGAAACCAAAAAAAAAAAAATCTCTCCAAAAGATCAATGAAACCAAGAGCTGGTTCCAAAAAAATAAATAAAATAGACAAACCCCTAGCCAGGCTCACAAAGGAAAAAAGGGAGAAAGCACAAATAAACAGGATCACAAATGAAAGAGGAGAAATCACAATGGACACAGCAGAAATCAAAGGAATAATCAGAAACTACTATGAAGAGTTATATGGAAACAAGTTCAACAATCTAGAAGAGATGGACAAATTCCTACAACTCTACAATCACCCAAAGCTAGATAAAGAAGAAATAGAACACCTAAACTAACCAATTACAAGCAGCAAAATTGAAATGGTAATCAAAAACCTTCCCAAAAACAGAAGCCCAGGACCTGATGGATTTAAAAATGAATTCTACCAAACGTTCAGAAACGAATACTTCGGTCCTTCTGCCTGCTCTGCTCCCCGCTCTGGCTCTGGTGAATTCTCTCACCCTCCCGCGCTTCTGACTGTACCCAGTGCATGTATAAACAAAACAAACAAACAAACAAATAAATAAATAAATAAAACATGCCTCTATTAAAAAAAAATGCTACCAAAAAAAATGCTACAGAAACGAATTAGTGCCTATCATTCACAAACTCTTCCAAAATATTGAGAAGGAAGGGATAATACCAAACACATTCTATGAAGCCAACATTAAACTAATACCAAAACCAAACAAGGACAACACAAAAAAAGAGAACTACAGGCCAATCTCGCTAATGAACACTGATGCAAAAATCCTCAATAAAATTTTCGCTATCAGAATCCAACAAAGTATCCATAAGATAATTCACCACGAGCAAGTAGGATTCATTCCAGGGACACAAGGATGGTTCAACATCCGAAAATCAAACAACGCTATCCAACACAGCAACAAAAAAGAAATATAAAAACAATATGATAATATCAATAGATGCCGAGAAAGCTTTTGATAAAGTGCAACACCCATTCATGATAAAAGCCCTTGAAATTCTTGGGATACAAGGAACATACCTCAACATCATAAAGGCCATCTATGACAAGCCAACAGCCAGTATCATTCTCAATGGTGAAAAGCTGAAAGCAATTCCATTAAGATCTGGAACAAGACAAGGATGTCCACTCTCACCACTGCTTTTCAATATAATACTGGAAGTCCTAGCCAGAGCAATAAGACAAGAGAAATACATACAAGGAATCCAAATAGGAAAAGAAGAAGTCAAGCTATCACTATTTGCAGACGATATGATAATATACATAGAGATCCCCAAAAACTCCACAGAAAAACTAATTCAACTCATCAATCAATTCAGTAAAGTGGCAGGATACAAAATCAACACGCAAAAGTCAGCAGCCTTCCTATACACAAACAATAAATCTGAAGAAGAAGAAATCAAAAAAAAAAAACATCCCTTTTATTATCGAAAAAAAAAATCAAATACTTGGGAATAAATCTAACAAAAGAAGTAAAGGACCTATACAAAGAAAACTATAAAACACTGTTAAAAGAAATAGAAGAAGACACAAAGAAATGGAAAGACATCCCCTGCTCATGGATTGGAAGAATAAACATTATTAAAATGGCCATCCTACCAAAAGCAATATACAGATTCAATGCTATTCCAATCAAAATTTCAATGTCATTCTTCAAAGAAATAGAACAATTATTGATGAAATTCATATGGAATCACCAAAAACCCTGAATAGCCAAAGCTTTCCTGAAATAAAAAAAGAAGGGAATGGAGGCATCACACTCCCAGACTTCAAACTATACTACCAAGCCATGATCATCAAAACTGCATGGTATTGTAACAAGAACAGACATGCAGACCAATGGAATCGAATAGAACATCCAGAAATAAACCCACAGATTTATGGTCAACTAATCTCTGACAAAGGAGCAAAGAATATGCATTGGAGCAAAGAAAGTTTGTTCAATAAATGGTGCTGGGAAAACTGGGTCGCTACATGCAAAAGAATGAAGCTTGACCACCACCTCACACCATACACAAAAACCAACTCAAAATGGATTAAAGAACTAGACATAAGACCTGAAACCATAAAATACATAGAAGGAAATATAGGCGAAACAATACATGATATGTACATCAAAGACATCTTTACAGACATATCACCCAAAGCAGTGATAGTGAAGGCTCAGGTAAACAGCTGGGACTACATCAAATTAAAGAGCTTCTGCACAGCACAAGAGACAATAACAAAAACAAAGAGAAACCCCACCGACTGGGAGAACATTTTTGCACACAACACTAATGATAAAGGACTGATCACAAAAATCTGCAAAGAGCTGATGAGACTCAACAACAACAAAGAAAATAATCCACTCAAAAAATGGGCAGAAGAGCTAAAAAGAAACTTCTCTGAAGAGGAAATGCAAATGGCCAACAGGCATATGAAAAAATGTTCAACATCACTTGTAATCAGGGAAATGCAAATCAAAACTACCATGAGATACCATCTTGCACCAGTGAGAATGGCACATATATTAAGAAAACTAGCAACAACAAATGTTGGCGAGGTTGTGGAGAAAAAGGAACTCTCTTGCACTGTTGGTGGGAGTGCAAACTGGTCCAACCACTATGGAGAGCTGTGTGGAGATTTCTGGACCTACTAAACATAGAGCATCCATATGATCCAGCAATTCCACTCCTAGGTATTTACCCAAAGGGCACAGAAACATCAATTCCAAAGAGCACCTGCACCCCTATGTTTATAGCAGCACTATTTACAATAGCTAAGCTTTGGAAACAACCCAAAAGCCCAAAAACAGATGACTGGATCAAGAAGATGTGGTACATATACACCGTGGAATATTACTCAGCATTCAAAAAAAGATAAACACATGCAATTTGCAGCAACATGGATGGAGCTGGAAGGGATCATGCTCAGTGAAATAAGTCAGAAAGAAAAAGAAAAACTCATAGCAGGAATGTAGAAAACTTAAATAAGAGACCAGGAAAAAGAATAACTATAAGAAAGAAAATATTAAAATCAGCAAACAACTATGAACCAAAGTCACACTATGGGGGATGGGGGGCGGGGAAAGGAGGGATTGGGGTCAAAATAAGGGAGTTGCAATTGTATGGGGAATATGAAAATACAATTTAAATTAAAAAAATAGGAAAGGGGATATTATCATGGGTTACACAACTCCTTTTTGTACTAACATGAAACGCAAAAGGTCCCTCTCGTTTACAGCGTTCTTTAAGCATTTTTTAAATATTTATTTATGGAAGAACCGGGGTATAGGCCAGATGTGCAGGACGGTGTGAGGATTCACCAGAGACAGAGCGGGGAACAGAACAGGCAGACTGACAATATACACTGCTGAGGGGAGCAGCAGTGTATATCCTCGCCCGCCAGTCGGGATCAAACCAACAATACAGAGGGTGTGGACAGACTCACATTGGGGCACTCAACCGCCTGCACCACCAGGGAGGCCCTTCTTTAAGCATTTTTTTTAACTAAGTTTTGCTGACAAGAATCTTGAGACACTGGCAGATTAGAATGAGTGGCAAAAGACTGAAATGCTCTAAGATTTTCTTGAAGCTTATTAGAGAGTTCAGGTGGAGGGTGCTGTAGCATCCTCTACTTGATTAAAAAATTCCCCACCACTAACCTCTGAAGAGGCCTTGTGATCAGGGTCAGACTCAGAAGAGTCCAGTAAATGTTTTTTTAACACCCTCGTGTAAAGGGAGCACCAAGTTGTTCTTTATAATTGTTTTGAGGGGAAGTAGGATTATTACCCACAGGATGAAGAGCTTATTGTTTTAGAAAAGCTTTTTACAGGATTAGCAAACTTACTTACTTATACTAACATAACATACTTACTTATTTATACTAACAAAGATTTTTAAGAGTGGGTTCGTCTTTCTGTAAAGGAAATTTAGTTAATTACCGGTGTTTGTTGAACAACACAATTTTTACCTTTTAAGAAAACACATTTAAACATTAAATATTAACACCCAATCTTAAAACCTAAAGACATGTATCTTTTAAATTAAACCATTGAATTTACACTAGTTTACCAAATTTAGATCATGATCAAAATTGGGGAGTTTGTATAAGTGCCATTTATCGTTCATCCTCCGGAGGTAGAAGACAAGGATAAACAGATACCTCTAGATTTTTATTTAAAATTTTGGCCATGTGTTAATTTTAAGAAGTCAAATTATTTATTTTTAAAGGTTTTTTATCTATTTATATACATAAGAACTAGGGTGTAAGCCAGATGTGTGGGTGTGAAAAGACCAACCTGAGAGTGGTGAGAACAGATGATCTACCAAAACATGCTGTTGAGGGGAGAAGCCGGCTGAGGCAGGAGAGGCTGGCTGTGTAATGTGGGCCAACTCCCCAGCCAGGATCTAACCCTTAATGTACTGGTCTGAGATAGCTCAACAGTGTTGAGGCTTCAACCCCTGTATTACCAGGGAGGCCCCATATGTCAGGATTTTTTAATGAGATAGAAGTTAAAATCCTTATATAGATAAAGTGTTTAATTTTAACCATCACTTAAGACTGGGGGCCCAAGGTCACCAAAATTTTAAAGACAGGCAGTTGTTACTAAATTTGAGATGCTAAAATATTTTAGAGTTTGTATTTTTAAGAAATAATCCTTTGGATTTATATTGTTTTTGCTTTATTTTATTGAGACCAAACATTTTTAAGATAATGGAACAATTTTTATGGACCATGCATGGGGAAAACAGGAGAAGAGAGGTTAAGATCTTTGATCTGAAGGGGTGTGAGATTACCACTCATGCTTCTAAGAGAGAGAGAGTAAAGATTTAACTGAAAAACTCACTGAAGAAAGTTAACATCACAGACTCAGTGTTTGTGGGCCTTTCACCAGGCTGATTATCATCACAGAGTCCGGCTCTGTGGGCCTTTTACCTGGCTGATTTGGAAGAAAGTAACATCACAGACTCAGAATCTGTGGGCCTTTTACCAGGCTGATTTGGAAGAAAAAGATAGGAAAGACATGACTGAAAACACCTTCTTACCGCTTCGTTGCAGACTCTGGGTCTGTGAAGCCTTTTGGCCAGGCTTGAGAGGATGTCCAATTCCCGTCTCCGGGCTTGAGAAGCAGGGTGTGGGGTCCCTGTTTGGGAGCCATTTGTTGCAGCAGGCAACATCACACTGATAAAGAAATGGGAGTCGTGGAGCAGGCTTCATAATGCAGGATATTGCTGAAGAGCAAGATCCTGGCCCTTTTATTGGCCCACGGTATTGGTTGTGAGGGGGAAGAGCAAAAGGAGATTAAGGGCATGGAGATGATAGAAAGGGGAAGGGTGGGTGTAGAAGATTAGGGATTGTGAGTCTGCCCTCCAGGCACTTTTTATCTACTTCATGACACACCCTAATCCCCAGCCATTGTTCTAATCTTATCGACAAGGCATTCCACTGCTCAGCTTCTGGGGTCCCTTGTCAGTACATCGGTCCTCGGCCAGGGCATTCCCGGCCATATTTCGTGATGTGTAAGTCGGGAGACCTGTTATGCTTCATTTTATTTTATTTTTTTGCAGATTTATTTACTTATGAATACAAGAGCTCGGGTGCAGGGCAGAGATGCGGGGGTGGGGTAAGGGAATTCACCAGAGACAGCGCAGGGAACAGAACAGGTGGACTGACTGAAATCCACTGCTGAAGGGAGCAGCGGGAAGACAGGAGAGGTCTGTGGCTCCCTGTGGGTCACCTTCCTGGCTGGGGATGGAACTGGGGCTCCAGAGGCTGGGGATGGCTTCACAGTGTGGTGCTTAACCCCTTCCCCACCAGGGTGTTCCCTAGTCATGCCTTTATGTCAGCTTCAGGTAAGGGGATTTTTAAGAATGGTTTAAAATAATAATCTTTCCCAGAAATTCAAGCCACTTTGTTTGCCCTTTTAATGACTAGCGGATAATGTAGGGTCACAGTATTTGGAGCGAGGAGAAGGCATTTGTCTGCATCTCAGTGTTTATTTGGGAGCCGCCCCTCCAGGGCCTGCATCCGGGGCCCTTGCCTCAGGGAGTTCCTGGGCGCCCAGCCCCGCCCAGCGCACCTGGCTGCACCTGCGCTGCTACCGCACATGCACGCTCGTTCAGGCCCTGCTGGCCCCTGACTCGGGGTGAGGTTCGGCTGGGGTAAGCCTGGTCCTTCAGGAACCCCGTAGGCCGCCGCTGCCCCATTACCTGGGGAGCCGGCGGCGGGGAGCAGACAGGTGAGGCCCAGGGAGGGAAGGCGCTAGAGCTCTGGTTGGCGCATCTGGCCTGCACCCTGGTTCTTGTATAAATAAATAAATATTTTTTTAATTAGCCTTTTTCTAATGATTCCCAGGCAGCAGGCTTAATTACTGCACTTACCAGAGAAAATTCCTGGAGATCTAGAACAATTGGTGAGGAGAGGATGCCTCAGCAGTGCCTGCAGCATTGTTCAGGTGAGACCCGCCTTTAGGACCATTTATTTATTTATATTGTCTTAGGGTCTTCCCTTTCCCCAAGCTCATCTTTTTTTTTTTTTCTTTTCTTGCATCGTTGTTCATTTTTTTAGGTATTGAATTCTCCCTTCAGGGGTGGTCCCCATAGTGCTCCCACCAGAATAGCACCCCGTGACCCATCACCATAATCCCTTGTGCTCTTCCCTCCCCTCTGTTCACCCCCTCCCCCCTCCGCGCTGGGGGCCTCAGCTCTTGGTCATCCTGCTGGGGTTGTCTTTTTCTCTACCTTTTGTTCAGTTTCTCTATATTTTCCCACGTAAGAAACCACCTGATATTTCTCTTTCTCCTGCCTTACTGTGGCTAGCATCATCCCTTCCAGCTCCATCCGTATCACCACAAACAGCATGAATTTGTCTTTTTTGATTATGAGCAATACCCCGCGGTGTAACTGTACCACAACTCCTTGATCTATTCATCTGTTTTGTGGCATTTGAGTTGTTTCCATGTCATGGCTACTGTAAATAGTGCTGCAATAAGCACAGGAGTTCAGGTTTCCTGTTTTTGTTTTTGTTTTTGTTTTTTTTGTCCCTTGGGTAGATTCCTAGGAGTGGAACTCTGGATCATGTGTAGACCCGCTTTCAGTGTTCTGAGGAACCTCCACACAGCTGCCCATAGTGGCTGGACCAGTTTGTGCTCCCACCAGCAGCATCAGAGCCTCCTTTGTCTCCTCCACTTCTCCAGCATTTGTTATTGCCAGTTTTGTTTTTGTTTTTGTTTTTTTTTTAATAAGGAGCATTCTCACTGGAGTGAGGTGGTCCCTCATTGTGGTTTTGATTTGCATTTCCCTGATATTAGCGATGCTGAACATTTTTTCTATGCCTGTTGGCCATTTGCATTTCTTCTTCGGAGAAGTGTCCCTTAGCTGTCATGTGGTGTGCTGATATTTTCTCCCATTCAGGGGGTGTCTCTTTGCTTTGATCATTGTCTCTTGCTGTAGCCCCAACTGTTTACATTCTCCCAGGTTTTCCTTGCTTCTGGAGAAGAATCCTCAAAGATGTTTCTGAGGATCATGTCATTGAGTGTTGTCCTGTGTTTCCTTCTGTATATTCGATGGTGCCAGGTTTCACATGCAAGTCTTTCATCCACTTGAGTTGGTTTGTGTATGGTGTGAGATAGCGGTCTAGTTCATTCTTTTGCATATTGCAATCCAGTTTCCCCAGCACCATTTATGGAAGAGGCAATTTTTTTCCAATGTATATTCTTTGCTCCTGTGTCATAGGTTAGCTCACCATATATGTGTGCTTTTATTTCTGGGCTTAACTTTGATTCCATTGGTCTCTGTGTCTGTTTTTGTCCCAACACAGTTTTTATTATAACAGCTTTGTCATATTGTTGGATGTCTGGGAGTGTCAGACCTCCATTATTCCTCCCTTTTAGTCACAACTTTCGCTGCTCAAGGTTTTGTGATTCCATATGAATTTGAACAGTATTGGTTCCATTTTGTTGAGGAACACCATTGAAATTTTCATTGAAATTGCACTGAATCTGTAAATTGCTTACAAATAGGAAGTCCCATCTAGGATTGTTACTTTTTTCCAGTTATGGAACATTCATAAAACAGAGTGTTAACAAAAAATGTATGTGTTGGGCCTCCCCAGTGGCGCAGCGGTTGAGCGCTGGTTTGTGAAGCTGCCCACAGCCTCTGCAGTGCTGTTTCGATCCCCAGCTGCTCCCCGGCCACTAGAGGAGTGGCCCACATGGCGCGCAGACCTCTCCTGCCGCCCGCTGCTCCCCTCAACAGTGTACTTCGTTCCTTCTACCTGCTCTGCTCCCCTCTCTCGCTCTGGTGAATTCTCTCACCCTCCTGCGCTCCCGACTGTACCAAGTACTTGTATAAATAAATAAATAAATCTTTTAAAAAATGTATGCGTTATTTTCTGTAATGTCTAAAAAGGTGTTATTTTCTGGGGTGGAAATGTTGGTGAGGATATCCATTTTGTGGGGCCTGTGTGCAGTTCCATTTCAACATTGCTCAAATGGGTTGATACTAGAACATCTGTTGCCATTTTTGCTACCTTGAAAGTCACCATGTCACAAACAATAAAGGTCACAGATAGACATGGCAATAGCCGTCTGCTCTGTGTCAGTGACTTCCTTTCATTGACAGTGGACAAAATTCATTTAAAGGGTATGTTTTTAGCCAAACAGAAAATCCCCTTTTTAAAAAATGGGAGTTAAATATTGTTGGCATTCTTTGGTTCCTTGAATGCCTCTTGCTATTCCCAGTGTTTTTTTTTTTCCTTTCTTCCTTTTCTTTGCACCCTCTTCATTTATGATACTTCTGACCTTGTGTAACAGAGTGGTCCCCAGGAAAGGGGGAGGTTCCAGGTTTCCTGGCCCACCCAAGGGAGGGTGGAGCTGAGCAGGGAGAGAAGAAGCTGCAGAGGAGACTGAGGAAGGAAGCAGAATGGAGCCAGAAGGAGACCTGGAGGAGGCACATGGAGCCTAGAGACACGTGAAGAAACTGTGCTTGTCTTTTGGTCGTGGACGGGGTGACACAGATGTGGGTGAGACCCGTAGGGAGGTGACAATGGCAGCTTTTATCTTGATTTTGATTTTGCTCTTTTCCTTCCGGGCTTGTCTGGTTGTTTCTGACCCTTTTCTGTGGGTCCCCCAGGAAGATGCTTTAGATTGTAGCAGGCTTTGGGGCCTTACTCTGAGCCAATCTCATTTGAAGGGAGTTTTACCCACGAGGAAACGGGTAACTTTGGGTGCTTGATTTAGAAACCAGATTCTTTGCCTTTCCTGTATTGTTTCCAAATTGTATTAAAGTTCCTTCCCATTAAAGTCTCATGTTTTGTGCTAATGCGGTGGATGGCAGAACCCTATATAGAATAGGCAGGTTTGCAGGGTTTGGGCTGCCCCTCTCTCTGTCCTGTAACATTTGTACGGTTTACAAGTTTACCGAGAAATAAAACTGAGACACAGGGCAAGTTAGGGTAATTAGGCAGTTTTAGGGACACTGCAGGAGGGGACCTCTGAGAGTTGAGGAAGGCTTCAGAGATAAGGGAAGCAAGAGGAACGTAACTAATTCCACTAGGAAAAACAAACATCCCAGGACTAAGGACAACATTGTTAATGCTGGCCTTGGTTTCCTTCAAGTGATAAAGGGAGGCAGAGATTGGGGAAATGGAGAGTGGTTTAATTTATGGACAAATTAGAAGGGCAGCTGATTAACTTCAATGCAGGGATGCCCATCTGGAGGACTGGGCCATAAAGATAAAGATGCAACAAATGGGGAAAGACAAACCTGTTAGATAAGGAATGTGAAGATCCCCGCTAAGTAGCAAATTAAGTGAGACAGCCGAGAACTAACCAATCACAAAGAGACTGGTGGAGCTTTAGAATAATTAGGGAAAGAAGGTATATATTCTCTGAGACACAACTCCACTTGGGCTTCCTTGCCCCTCCCTGGCCTGGTTTCCCGGCCTGGGAGTCCCACTTTATTTCTGTTCCTTTTCTCCTCAATAAACTTTTTCTTTCTCTAAACAAACCTGCCTCTTCTCGCTTGCTTGCCTTAGAGTCTGCAAAGTTCCTGCTGCGGCTTCTTGAGACACCAACCCGTGGTGGTCTAGTGGCTGGGACTCAGCGCTGCCCCTGCAGCCTGGGATCTGTTCCTGGCTGGGAGACTAGGCCTGACAATTCCGGTATCAAAACCACTGTTGAACTACCACAAGTGAATCAATAAAAATCTTGATACTGCCAGCTTTCCTGTCAATGATGGAACCTCTGCTGAAATAACCATGTTTTCACTTGTAGGATGAGACAGAAAATAAAAGTGTTCTGTTAGGCAGGACACTTGATTTATATCGATCTGTGACAAGTTGACTTGGAATACAGGATTTTCATTCTATTATGTTCTATATTTCTTTTTGCAAAGGCAATGAAATAATCACAGGAAGGTTTTATCAGTTATTTCAAATTTTGTTTTATGGAATGTCATTGCTCCATTAAAAATTTTGTCTTTTTCTTCCCATAGTTATGCACAACTTTCAGGCCTCTTGTATTTATTTTGTAAAATTTTTATTTATTTATGCATACAAATTTATGCATCTCTGGTTGTAGGCCTAGATGCAGTGAAACTCTTCTGAGGGGAGCAGCAGGCGAGACAGGAGAGGTCTGCTGCACCATGTGGGCCAGCTCCCAGGCTGGGGATGGAACCTGTACCACAGTGGCTGCCAGTAGCTTGATAGTGCTGAGACTTATCGCGAGTGGGATTAATTGGCTTCAGTCAGAAGTTGGCTCTCAAAGAGAATTTTATTACTGTATTGTTCACATACACACACATTCACATAGGCAAGGCAACCCGAAGTTCCCAGAGTAGCTCTGACTGAAGACAGTAGCCACGACGTGTCTTAGCCGGGCCTTCCACCCAGGTGAAAGTCCTCCGGCTGTGGAACTCTCTAGGCTTGAGGGCCCAAAGTCCGGATGGTCCCCAGGATGTTGAGCCGGTCTGCAGCATGTGCTGCTGTCAGAGAGCAGGCCGCCGGTTTGTGGGAGGAAGAACCGGGGAGTGAGGCTTGGTTCATGGTGTGCCAAACTGAGGATTGAGGAGAGGTTCTGGCTGGAGAACAGTCTGAGTCCAAAGAGGAGCAGCAAGCTGGACTCGGAAGAGGAGCTTCTGGAAAGTCCTTAGCTCAGAGCCAGGTTTGGGACTGCTCAGAGACTGTTTCATGAATCCACTCCTTTTATGCATCCTTATCAGGTTCAGGCTCAGGCACCATCTATTTTCATCATCTTTAACATTCAGGATGTTGAGGCAGCCCCATGCACTCACGGCGCTCGCAGACACCTTAGCCTACTCTTAGTTTCACTCTTAGCCTATGTATTTATAGTGCTTGTAAGCTTTTTATGTTGATTACATGCTTAACCCCTTGCACCCGGAGGGAGACCCCAGACCTCTTGTATTTGAGGCTGGAAGGGTCTGGGCTTTGAATCAGTGCCTTATTATTTTCACTGTTTTTTTATTTTTACCTATAACTAGATGAAACTTGTTGATTAAAACAATAAATATTGTAAAAATTGAAAAAGGGTAAAATGTGCTCATTTGGACTGACAAATTAGTTCAAGCTAAAAATTGAAAAACTATTGATGGAATTCAGGTGATGGGGTTCAGTGTGGGGGGAATTCTTGGATCCTCTGACAAATCATTCAGTAATGTTCCCTTTCATCAGCACATGGCAAGGTGATTGAGGAAAAGAGAGCAGAAGAGAGAGAAGTCTGCATAGACTCAGATAGGCTCTGAAAGAACAAAAGCTGCATTTTGCCAGGGTAAGGGGTGTTCTTTCATAATGTTCTGTGATGGAATGAGTGTGGAAATTATTGCCTTGGGGTCAGAATGGGTGGGTCTTCTAAGTTTGATAATCCTCTCTGCCCCCACCTCTGGCTGGTCATCTTTTCTGACGACATCTTAGATTGCTGGAACATTCCACAGGTGGGTTAATAAAGATTTATATAGATTGCCCTTATGATATCTCCCTCAGTAAAAACAAAAAACAACAAGGTGAACTTGACATTAACTGATATGCTGCTGCTCTTCCCACACCTGCTTTACTATCAGGAAGACAATATTTTCACCCTTAGAAATTTTTCTATAACTGCAACAGAATTTTTAAGGCTTTCTTTAAAAAAATTCTATGGTGGGCCACCCTGGTGGCGCAGCAGTTGGTTGAGCACTGGGCTGCGAGGCCTGCAGCGAGGGTTGGATCCCCAGCCATCGGGCGAGGGTCCCACATGGCACGCAGACCTTTCCTCCCATGCCCGCTGTGCCCCTCAGCAGTGTATTACATCGGTCTGCCTGTTCTACTCCCCGCTCTGGCTCTGGTGAATTCTCTCACCCTCCCCCGCTTCTGACTGTACCCAGTGCTTGTATAAATAAATCTTTTTTAAAAATTCAACTATTTCTTTTAATACAGACACACACATATATGTAATATCCCAAATGCTAATATCTAAATCCAGAGTCCCCGCAGAAGGGCGATACCGACTTGTTCTCTTCTCCGAATGAGCGCGAATCCCTATTTCAGCGGGTTCTTGCCTCCACGTCATTCTATCTCCCCATCTTCAGGGCTCTGACGTCACACACTCCCGCTCCCTGCTCCCCCTCTGAGCGGCCCCCCACGGCTCTCGGCTCTCCGGGCTGCGTTCCCTCCTCGCCCGGCTGACCGCCCCTCGGTCCCCCCTGCGCTTCCCGCCGGCCCTCGCGCCTCCACCCGCCAGTGTCCCGCCTCGGCCGCGCGCGCCGCTGCCCCGCCCCTGGGAACCCCCGCGAGCCTCTCCTTCTCGGCCTTGCCCCGCCCCCTGCGCGTGACGTCCCGTCCCTACGCGCTGACGCGGGAACGGCGGCGGGAGCGGAAGTGGCTGAGCCGCGGCCTCCAGCCGCGCCCACCCAGGCGGAGCGGGCCCGCTGGCCGTGGAAGGAGAAGCCCCGGGGGCAGAGTACAGGAGGCGGGGAAGTGCGGGGAGAAGCTGGGCAGGTCAGGGGAGGGTGAGGACGCCTCCCTGCCCGCGGCTGATGGCCGAGCGGTGAGTCAGGGGACCCGGGGCGGGGCGGGCTGTGGAGAGCTCTGCGCGGGTCATTGGGGTCCTGGAGGAACATGGGGGTCAGGACATTCCCGAGTGTGACCCTGTGGGTGCGCGGCGCCCCTGAATGAAAGCGCATCCCCCGTGTTTGCTCCCAGCGCCTCCCTGCCGCACTGATCAACCCCCGGATGGGTTTTCTGGGCTCTCCGTTCTGTTCCATTGATCTGTGTGTTTTATCTTTGTGGACTTAGGATATAATTTGGAGAATGTAAACTTTTCTGGGGCTGACATCCCCATCCCCACGCCAGGTCCAGCAGGCAGGAGGGCAGAGCCGAGTCCCAGTCTCCCGGGGTGCAGGTTCTTACCCAGTAGGTTGCGTGGTGCCTGGGGCTCTGCATTTCTCACGGGGTCTGAGATGCTGCTGCCCGTGCTGGGCCTGGGCCCACGTCTGAAGGGTGAGGCATCACTTACCTGTTGTGCAGCTGATGTGGCCAATCAGAGCCTGGAAGAGGGAACTTTGACACCTAGAAACTGCCTCATGAGGCGACTTCAGACTCCCCTTGAATAGAACCAGGCTTTCCTGAGCCTTGAGTGACCAAGAGCCACACGGCTGCCACACTCTGGCTACAATGTCTGCTTTTCAAAAATGGGTTTGTAGTCATCATTTCAGTGTATTGAAACCTGTGACCATCTCTTTATCACTAAAGGACACCCCCGAGATTCCCACAGCAGGGATAGCTGGATGCTATCACCAATGGGGATGGAAGGTCCTTCATGGGAAATCATCTGAGACACTGACGGGCCCATTCCTAAGCTCTTGAGGTCTTTTCTCTACTGATACCTGGCCCTAAGAGGATCCCTCCTGTATTAGAGCGTGAATAAGCCACAATCACTCATTCACCTGGGAAGTGGATAATTTTGTCGATAATTTTGTTGACAATCTACTTTTTAATATTTATAATCTGTTAAACTGATATTACCTCCTCCATCATAAATCCTGTTATGCTTGCTTTGGAGAGAGTTGAACAGGTCAGGGAAGGGGAAAGAAATCGATGTTTATTGAGCACCTGCTGGAGATTACCTGACCCTGTGCAACAAGTTCATTACTTAAGTTATGTGATCTCACTGATGGCACTGTACAGACATTATTCCTGCTCCGTAGTTGACAATCTGAAGGTCCAAAGGAGACAAGGAACTTGTGTTAAGATCATACAAATAAGGACAAAAGTTGGGGATTTTTGGACTACATATTTTTGGCTAAATCAGAGAGTGTCAAATGAGGCTAAACTATAAACCCCCTGAAGGCCAGCAGGAGGGGAGGAGTGTGGGCAACCCTGTCCATCCTCAGAGCAGCTCCGTGGGTGTTGGGCTTCCTCCTTCATAAGGAAAGAGCCTCAGGTTAAAATAAAAGTTTAATGTATAATTGCGTTACATGCAGATGCTGTCTTTAATGTTGCACATGATTTCCTTAATAGTTTTAGAAATAGCTCTAATCCCAAATGTGATTGCTACTCATAGGAGACTGCATTTCAAAATAGTGTTTTCTGTAATTATTCCCATACAGCAGGCTTAGCTGCTGTACCTCCCGGAGGGAATTCCTGGAGATCTAGAACAATTGATAAGAAAGCGATGCCTCAGCAGTGCCTGCAGTATTATTCGGGATAAGACCCCCCCCCTTTGATTGTTAATGATTTGATCTATCTCATCTATATAAGAGGGAAACACAGTAGAAGCAGTGACTGGTGTCCTCAGGATGTTGGTTTTCATGGTGATTGTTTTATTATTCATGTTTCCTCTGTTGACAAGTTTTTCAGTGAACTTGTGTCATTTTGTGATTAGATTTTAAAAAGGTTATTTACATAGTTCTAAAGTTTAGATTCTTGCACATTGCTCTTAGTAATTTTCAGTATTGAAGAGCACACATCCATTCTCTGAAATGATCTCGATTATGTTTGTCATTCCGATGAACCGAATGTGAAGTTGAGTGTGAAGATGTATGTCCTACTTTAACAAAATGCCCTGGAAAGCGAGGCAGCGCTCCCGCCTGCCTGTGACTGTGCAGGTGTTTCTTTTCACAGACCTTTTGCGTTTGCAGCTCTCTCTGCCCGCTGGTACTCACTGCACTGTCCTGTACTCACCTTCACTTTTAAATTGTCCTTTGGATAGAAACAAAATACAAAACAATTCTCTGGAGATAAAAATAGGCCTATTTCATCGTGATACATGTTCCTAAACATATTGTGACAAGCGTTTCTCTATCCCAGCACCAGCTGTGATCACCTCCTATCTTCATCAGGTTTGCCATAGTGGGGGTAAGGCCAGCTCCAAACAGCAGCCTTAGCAAAATAAATTTCTTTGTTTTAATAGCCATACTTACATTGCACCAAATAAGAGGTGGTGCAGGCACACCTTGAAGATATTGTTGGTTCATTTCCAGAATACCACAACAACCCTAATATTGCATAAATAAAGTCATTACTTTTTTGTTGGTTTCCTGGTGTGAATGAAAATTGTGTGCTCTATAGTGTCGTCTATTAAGTATACAGTAGTATTTTGCCTAACGAGAAAATAGCCTAATTAGATATCACCAAGACATGAGGTGAGCATATGTTTTTTGGGAAATGGCGGTGCTGGACTTAGCCCAGTCCAGGTTGCCACACACCTTCAATTTGTGAAAAGCAGTATCTGATAAAGCAAAGCAAGCAGGATGGGGTGTGCCTTTATAGACACTTCTGAGAACAATCCTTTGGGTTTTAATAAAGTATACACATCTGGATAAGTGGACTTCAATTTAATGATGATGTTTATATGTAACTATTTTTTTCAGCAGTTTTGTCAGCACGGGAGGGTGTGTATTCTTTTCCATGATAGAAAGTACTCTGAACACTCAAGATAGTGAACAAGGGTTAGCTAAATGCCTACAGTCTGCCAGGGACTGGGCTATACACGTAGCCTCTTTAGAATTTATTGTGGTCTTTTAAAAATGTCAAAAACTTATAGCTATCATTGGTTGAATCTCAGTGGTAAGTAGAAAATAGGGAGTTTAGTTTTTATTATGCTATTGAACAGCTACAGAGGAAGCACATATGACTTGGCTTCTGCCTAAGTTCTTCCCCAGGCTGTAAATCCATGTGGACGTCTGCAGTGAGGTAGCCAGTACTCCCTGCCACCACACTCTGATCCTTTTGCTCCCCAAACTGGACATTACTGTTGACATTCGGGATCATGGTACCATTGCTGTGCTTTATTGCTTTGAATCATTGGTGTTTTGTTATTTATTTTTTTAAAACATTTATTTATGCACAAAAGATCTAGGGCACAGGCCAGAGAAGCTGGGGGTGGGAGGACTCACGAGAGAAAGAGCAGGGAACAGAACAGGCAGACCAATTGAAATACACAGCTGAAGGTAGCAGCAGGTGAGACCAGAGGTCTGCCTCGCCAGGTGGGCCACCCGCTGGCCGGGGATCAAACTCACGCTGTGGAGGCTGCGGACCCACTCATAGTGTGGTGCTCAACCCCCTGTGCCACCAGGGTGGCCCTAGATTTATTTTTTTAATATTTTATATAATTCTTATAACATTCCTATTTTTATTTTTATTTATTTATGTATGCATTTTTATTTATTTATGCATACAAGAACTCTACCAATTTATGCATACAAGAACTCTACCAATTTCTAATTCAAAGTTTGTTTTTCTTTTTGTTTAAAGATTTATTTTTGTGTAGAAGATCTGGGGTGCAGGCCAGCAGTGTTGGGTGATGAGAGGATTTACCAGGGACAGAGTGGGGCGCAGAACAGATGGATCTACTGAAATACACTGCTCAGGGGAGCAGGGGGTAATACAGGAGAGGTCTGCTGTGCCCTCTGTGAGTCAGCTCCCTGACTGGGGATCAAACTTAGGCCATATTGTGGGCCATTGTGGTGATAGTGGTGAGACTTAAGCCCTGGTCTACCAGGGAGGCCCTCAAAGTTTGTTTTGATGTTGAATAAGCATAATTATTTGTTGAGCTCATTTAATGTTTCAGAATACTAATATAGATGTTCAAAAGTTAGTTTTGAAGGTGCACAAAAAATATTTTCATTATGGATCTGATGGTGGGTATTGTCTCAGGGGCTTGTAAATGTTATCTCTGAGACCTGTGGAATTGGTCATATTCTTTAGATGCAGACTTTACTATTTGAGGCCAATTGAAAAATTGACACTTTTTTTTTAATTTTTTATTTTTATATTCCCCATACAATTGCAACCCCCTTATTTTGAGCCTAATCCCTGCCCTCCTGCCCTCTACCCCCCATAGAGTGTTTTTGTTGATTTTGATTTTCACTTTCTTATAGTTATTCATTTTCCTGGTCCCTTATTTAAGTTTTCTAGATTCCTGCTATGAGTGAGACCATCCGGCATTTTTCTTTTTCTTTCTGGCTTATTTCGCTGAGCATGATCCCTTCCAGCGCCATCCATGTTGCTGCAAATTGCATGTGTTTATCTTTTTGGAATGCTGAGTAATATTCCATGGTGTATATGTACCACATCTTCTTGATCCAGTCATCTATTTGGGCATTTGGGTTGTTTCCAAACCCAAATGCCGGTGCAGGTGCTCTTTGGAATTGATGTTTCTGTGTCCTTTGGGTAAATACCTAGGAGTGGAATTGCTGGATCATATGGAAGCTCTATGTTTAGTAGGTCCAAAAATCTCCACA
The DNA here is from genome assembly GCF_964194135.1 of Talpa europaea. Lineage (NCBI taxonomy): Eukaryota > Metazoa > Chordata > Mammalia > Eulipotyphla > Talpidae > Talpa > Talpa europaea. The sequence continues at coordinate 110,283 of NW_028168023.1, read as the reverse complement.
CAGCTCTCCATAGTGGTTGGACCAGTTTGCACTCCCACCAACAGTGCAGAAGAGTTCCCTTTTTTTCCACACCCTCGCCAACATTTGTTGTTGCTAGTTTTTTTTTAATATGTGCCATTCTCACTGGTGTAAGATGGTATCTCATGGTAGTTTTGATTTGCATTTCCCTGATTACAAGTGATGTTGAACATTTTTTACACTTGATCTTAGCCAAAAGGCCGAGAAGCGATGTTGAACATTTTTTCATATGCCTGTTGGCCATTTGCATTTCCTCTTCAGAGAAGTTTCTTTTTAGCTCTTCTGCCCAGAAAAATTGGCATCTTCGATAGAATGGAAGATGTAGTGATCATTTAATTTTACATTAAATAATTTAAAATATTATAATAGCTAATATTCAGAATCATCTAGAATAATTGGAGAGCTGAGTCTGTGTGGGTGACTGTGGCATTATTTTCTCTCTGAGTCCAGTATAATGTATGTGCTATTGCTTGGAAATCACAGTGGCCACTTTGTTTTGGTGGGTTTCGAGTGAACCTCCTCTGCTGTTTGTTCCCAATATTTGGTGTTGAGTTTTCATGGTTTCCATATTGTGGAAAATGAGCTAAGGTCATACATGTAACAACACTAAAAGTAGCCTTTCACTTGGGTCTGCAGGTAATGAATTTTGTAGAACAACTTGTAGGGTGCTTATTCATCATTAGTGTACATGGAAAAATGGTGACATTTGCAGTGGCAGGTGCCTGTTTTCCTTAAGTCCTGGAAGAGAAGAAGAAGAATCTTTACAATTCAAGGATTATAGTTTTGGGATCAAGAATTTTTATACAAGCTAAGCAGGCTGAGGTCTGAGCATCCCTAACATACAAATGCTACGTCCATGTTCAGGGAAGATAGTCTTTTCTGTTTGCAGTGTATCTGGGTGTTTCTGCTGAAATGAGTAAGTCTCACGTGGCCCTGTGTGAACCACCGATATTAAAGAATCTGTAGACGGTACCTTAGTTAGGATTGCAGGAAGATCATCAAGGGTTAGAACGAGTGCTCATCGTGTATGTTCACTTCAATGTCTGTAATGAAACCTTGCAGGTTTCACTGATGAGGGATGAAGAAGGTTGTGGCTGACACCCCAGGCTGCCAAAGCTGCTGCAGCCTGTGTGCTCATGAACAAAAGGGCACTGAGAAGCCAGTGTCTTGTCTTAAGTACCTTCCTGTGTGGAACTCAGAACCCCAAGGAAACGGGTTGATGCCTGGTGAGCAGCAGACCAGGTCAGCTTGCCAAGGAGCGGCCCTCAGCCATGTTCCTCTGACACCTTGGGATCACAGAGCTGTAAGCATGAGGCAGGTCTGGAGTTGTGGCTGCCTAGGCCTTTTCCTATCAGAATAGCATCTGACAATCATATTATTTACTCTCTCAATGACATCTTTTCGAAGTGTGCTTGCCTGCCGTGCAGAAGCTCTTTGCTATGCTATGAAGTTGAGTTTGTACCTTGATTCTTCCATCCACTCGACAGATCAGGTGGGCACTGCTGACGCCTCTCCCCTGGGGTGGCCACTTCCTACTCCTGCCAGTTGCTCTTCCTGCTGTTTGCTCAGGTTGTCTCCAGAGTGTGCTGACTCAACACAAGTTTTTTTCATTAGTCCCATGTGTCTTCTCCTTCCTTCCTTGTTTGGGGTGCTACAAGGATACAGAAGTACCTTCCTCCAATCCTATCATCGAGACATTCTCCGTGGTGGCAGTAGTGACTGGAATAGGGTGAAAACTGATTGTTGGAGACAGAGGAAAGGCTTTGTGTGTGTGTGTGTGTGTGTATATGTGTGTGTACGCGCACGCGTGTGCACGTGCGCGCGCACGAGCGAGCAAGCGAGTGAGCGAACGAGAGAGATATGTATACATATAGTGCATCAACAGATAGTTACCTGTGGCATTAAAATTTCCTGATGATTAGGTCAAACAGCTGCTTTTTATTTCTTTCCCCTTTTATTTTACTTCCTAAACTTGAGATAGTTTAATTTTTTCATTTGCTAGTACTGCCGAGCTAATGTTCCTTTTTGAGAGTCTAAAGTATTTATTGCTTGTACATAATGGAGCTTTTTGTGTCCTTGGTTCTACTGCAAAGGTAGCATCAGAACCTTGAAGAAGACTGACTGGTAGACAGGAGGAAACGCTGGCAAGGGTGAGGGGAAGGATGGACTCTCGTTCACTCCCGAGGAAAGAATCGCTGCTCCACCATTCCGCAGAGAACTGTGGGCTTAGGCTGTCTCTGCTGCCTGTTGTAGTAGTTCTGTATTTTCGGGAAATGACATGAGGAAATGCTGAAATACGGATAAAAATCTTTACGCTTGACCCTGTTGCCCAGCACCGAGACCCTCGGGGGCGGGTGAGGATCCCGGCGTGTCCATGTGATGAGGTGCAGCCCTTAGAGGGGGGCCCATGAACGGGGCAGAGGGACGCTGGAGGGTCCTGGGGAAACTAAGGCAGAGAAGTGTGGCCCCGGAGCCAGAGGCATGGCCCGCGGGGGGCAGGGGGCACTCTCTGCGCCCCGCCCCGGCGCCCCGACCCTGACCTGGGCTGCTGGCGGGGGGGGGGGGGGGGGGGGGGGGCGCGGGGGAGGCGGAGCCACTGGACCCTGGAGACCCAGGATGAGAGGCCACCATGTTCCCCTGGCTTCTGGCCACGCCCTCTTCTGGCTGGCGCGATGGCGGGGACACACAGCGCCCTGACTGCAAAGGGGGGTCCAGGCCCCTGCCGCGCCCCCTGAAGGGGCGCTGAGCTGGGAGGGGGCTGAGAGGAGCTCTGGGGATGGGTCTGCTGGCTTGGGCCTCGCCTGGATCCCCGCACGGGTGAGGCTCCCCACCTGGGTCACCCTTCAGGCCGGCCCGTGACCCCTGCTGGCGCCCATTGGGGGCTCCCCGGGCGCGCCGGGACCCTGGACGGAGGGACAGTGATCCCCGCTGCCCTGCGGCTCCTGACGGACACCTGTGATAAAGGCCAGGGAGTGGGAGGAAGCACATCTGGGCCAGCATGGACTCCCCCTCGCACCCCCAGGGAGACCCAGGAAAACAGTGGCCGCCAACATGGCCTCGGCCCCTCCTCAATAACATCTTCAACTGCGGACGCTGCGGAGGACGGGGGTCAGCCAGGGCGGGGGTGGCGCCACGCGAGGAGCCGCCACCTCTGAGAGGGGTGGAGAGGTCGGGCAGCGCACGCAGGTGAGAACCTGGAGCCCCCGCCCAGATGGGGTGTCCCTGTATTCCCAGAATGTGTCTTGCACAAGGGCAACCTCCACCCGCCCGCCAGAGCCCCCCATCTGGTTCCAGAAATGCCCAGTAAGGACAGTCCTCCTGTCAAAGAAGCGCCTTGTAGAGCCCGAATATCCTCCCCACGGCCCACACGGGCTCACACCCCGCACCCGATGCATACGCCCGCGGTGTCAGCCCAGCCTCCGGTAAGCAGCAGGTTGAAATCTAACCAGTCAGCTCCCCCTGATTTGCTGTCCTCCACGGTCCTTACCTGGTGAAGAGGGGAGGCCGCGTGCCCCTCACCTTCCTGTGCTGGGCCTGGCCGCCAGGCCCTGCTGGGTGCTCAGCCTGCTGCCCAGTGAGTATATTCCCCAGAAACCCTAACTCCCTTTCAAGCTTGAGTTTTTTTAAAGATGTGGTTTTATTTATTAATGTGTACAGAACTGGGGTGTAGGCCAGAGTTGGGGGTGAGAGGACTCCCCAGAGTGGGGAGCAAAAAAGGGGATCCATTGAAATACACTGCTGAGGGGAGCAGCGGTCAGAAGGGGGAGGTCAGCTGCACCATGAAGTCAGCTCCCTGGCCGGGGACAGAACTCAGGCCATCGCGGTGGGCGGTTGCAGTGGGAGCGCTGAGGCTTAACCGCGAGGCCACCAAGGAGGCCCGAAACGTGATTTTTTTTTTCCTGTTACTTGATGCTGACATTTGATCTTTTTTTTCATTTAAGATATTTTATTAGTAATGCCAGGAAGCAGAAAGTAAATTATTTTAATAAAAGAAAGACCAAGTACTTGTCACCTCGTCGTGTTGAAGAAATCCTCTAGCCCGGGATGGAGCCATCCTGCCCAGGGTGTCAGGTCAGTCGGGGTGCTCCTGTTGCCATGAGTCAGCGCTTCACCAGAAGGGCAGCTCGTCCACGCAGCCCTGGCCTGTTTTTATTTCCCTGGTCCTTGATCTTTAAGATAATGTCAGATATTGGGGATCCCGGCCAGTCATGCTCTATGTCAGTACCGCCACTTCCATCTCTCTGTATACTTTGTCTTTGGCCAGTTTCTTAGGAAGTGTGTCCCACCCTCCTCACCTCCAACCCACTGATGGTTTTCCCCTGAGTAGAGGACGCCAAGCCCACTTCCAAGTTGTCTTCATACACGGGTGGGCCACCTCCCAGATGCTGGGCGCCACTGTTTGTTAGCTTCAGAATTTGTCCATTTCATCCAGATGGCTGACCTTGTCTGCATATAGATGTGCGTCGTGATCTCGGATTGTGTGTTTGTGTGACCCAGGATGTGTCTTTTTCCTGACCACAGTTCCTGTCTGCTGTGTCTGTTTTGATTTCTTCTCTTTCATTTTTGGTCCTGTTTATTTTGATTGTTCTCCCTTTTTTTTGTTGTGAGTCTTGCTAGAGGTTAGTACATTTTACTTATGTTTTCAGAGAACCAGCCTTTGGTTTCATGGATCTGTTGGACTGTCTTTTATTTCTATTTCAGTTAGTTCTGCTTTATTTTTTGTTATTTCCCTTCTCCTACTGCTTTTTGGGTATTTTTGTTCTTTTTCTGGTTCTTTGAGATGGGAGATCAGGGTTTTTTTTGTTGTTGTTGTTTGTTTTTCTTGTTTCTTGATGTGGTCCTGAGTTATTCTATACTTTCCTCTTAATACTGCTTTTGCTGTTCCCCAGACCTTCTGAAAAGTTATTTCCTCATTTTCAGTTATTCAAGGCACTTTTTAATTTTTTCTTTGATGTCATCATGAATGCAGTGGTCACTCAGTTGCGTGTTGTTCCATTCCATGTAGAGTGGGGGTTCCATGCTCATTGCATAGTTGACTTCTAGCTTGATGCCATTATGGTCAGAGAACACCCTGGTATGATTTCAGTCTTCATGTGCTTGTTGCTGTTTGTCTTGTGACCCAGTACGTGACTGATCCTAGAGGATGATCCGTGTGCTCTTTGAAAAGTGTCCTCCTGTCCTCCCTTCCTTGCTAGCCCCATGTTCCTTCGCTCCTCCTGCCCCCACTTCTATACTGTTGCCCTTTCTTCCCCCTCCCCCTAACGGTCCTGAGAGTCTCAGACTCAGTGTGTTGTCAAGGGTCCATTTACAGTTTTTCTCTGTCTGATTCTGTGTTTGGTTTGTCTAGACTCCACATGTAAGTGAGACCATCCGGTGTTTATCTTTCTCCTTCTGGCTTACTTTGCTTAGAGTCATCCCTTCAGCTCCATCCATGTTGCTGCAATTGGCTTGAGTTTATCATTTTTCTATCACAGAGTAGTGTCCCGTTGTGTCTACAGACCCCATCCTGTTCTCCCCATCTGTCCTATGGCATTTAGGTTGTTTCCACATCTTGGCTAGTGTAAATAGTGCTGCAGTGAGCATAGGAGCACAGGTTTCCTTTCAGATTAGTGCATTTGTGCTCTTTGGTTTTTTTTTTTTTTTGTAAGATTTATTTATTTATGCATACAGCAGCTGGGGTGCAGGCCAGAGGTGTGGAAGGCACAGTGACAGTACAAACCAAGACAGAGTGGGGAGCAGAACAGCTGGGTCTACTCAAGTACAATGCTGAGGGGAGTGGAAGGGAGCAGCAGGGAGAGAGGAGAGGTCCGCTGTGCCTAGTGGGTCACCTCCTTGGCCAGGGTGATTTGTGCTGCAGTGGCTGCGGACAGCTTCACAGTGCTGAGACTAACCCCTTGCAACACCAGGAAGGCCCCGCTTTTGTGCTGTTTGGGTAGATACCGAGGTGTGGAACTGCTTGGTCATGTGGAAGATCCATTTTCAGTCTTTTCAGGCATCTCCACACTTCTTTCCATAGTGGCTAGACTAGTTCACATGCCCACCAACCTTTTCTCCACATCGTCTGCAGCACTTGTTGTTTGTGTGTTTTTTAACTGTGGGCCATTCTCACAGGTGTGAGGTGGTGTCTCATGATGGATTGGTTTGCATTGCCCTGAAGATAAATGAGAAAGAGAATTTTTTCATGTGCCTGTTGGCCATCTGCATGTCTTCTTTAGGGAAGTGATTGTTTAGATCCTTTTCCCATTTTTGATTCGGTTGTTTTCATTTTGTTGATTTGTATAGGTACTTTGTGATCTTTGATATGAATTCTTCATCAGAGGTAGGGTGTGCAGGTGTGTTCTCACATTCAGACGATGTCTCTTTGTTTGGGTCACTGTCTTTTTTGCCGTACAGAAAACTTTTAGTTTAATGTAGTATCCATTGTTTCCTCTCTTCTTCATATGTTTGTGAGATTGATGTTAGGGAGCGTTTTACATAGGTTTTTCTCTATATGTTTGATGGTTTCAGGTCTTATATCCGAGTCTTTTATCCATTTTGAATTGATTTTCATGTGTGCTGTGAGGTTATGATCTAGTTTCATCATTTTACATGCGGCAGTCCACTTTTCCAGCACCCTTTATTGAAGAGGCTTTCCTTGTTCCAGTGTATGGACTTTGCTCCTGTCTTATATGTTAATTGTCCATAAATGTGGTTTTATTTCTGGGCTCTCAATTCTGTTCCATTAGTCTCTGTGTCTGGTTTTGTTCCATTGCCATGCTGCTTTAACTTCTCTGGCTTTAGCATATAGTTGGAAATCAGAAGTGTGATACCTTCATTTCCCCCCTTTGATATCAGGAAAGCTTTGGCTATTTGGGGTCTTTTGTGTTTTCTGATGAACTTCATTAATCTTTGTTCTATTTCTTTGAAGAACGCCATTGGGATTTTTATTGGGATTGCATTGAATCTCTAAATTGCCTTGGGTTGGATGGCCATTTTGACAATGCTGACTCCTCCAACCCATGAGCTGGGTATATCTTTCTGTTTAGTTAAAGGAAGAGGGATGGAGTACAGATGATCCAGGGTCTGTGGACCAGGCCAAATTTCACTCTTTGTCCTTAGAGTAATGTATAGCAACATAATCCTTGTTTTTAGCTTTCACAGCATTTGCAGGATGAAACTAAGAGTTTCTTGTGATTTTTTTTTTATTAATTTTTTTAAGATCTGGACTCAAGCCCATCTCTCTTCTTTCTTTCTTTTCTTTTCTATTTTTTTTTTAGACTTATTTATATAAGCACTGGGTACAGTCAGAAGCGCGAGAGGGTGAGAGAATTCACCAGAGCCAGAGCAGGGAGCAGAGCAGGCAGAGGGACCGAAGTACACTGCTGAGGGGAGCAGTGGGCGGCAGGAGGGGTCTGCGCACCATGTGGGACCCTCCTCCGGTGGCCAGGGAGCAGCCGGGGATTGAAACAGCACTGCAGAGGCTGCGGGCAGCTTCGCAACCCAGCGCTCAACCACTGCGCCACCAGGGAGGTCCCCTCTTGTGTTTTTTAAATAAGAATGTCTCATCCCATGCTTCCCCCCCAGAAAACTTTTCCTCATATGAATTACCTCTGCATTCTGCCAGTAACTTTCACATTATGCATAGGAATATAATAAAAATGAACATACGATTCTGCCTGACAAACATAAAACCAAAAAAAGTATTTGGGGATTGTTGGCGCCTTACCTCGTGGCATCAGGATACTCCCCCTTTCTGTGATTGGCTGTGCTTCTTTTGGCCCAGTGCGCATGATGACCTCCGGCGCACCAAATAAGGGCATGTGCCCTTCCGGGATTAGCCTCTTTTGGCCCAGTGCGCATGATGGCTTTGGCCTGCTTCTTCCGCTTCCGGTCCCCAGCTATAAAGCCCCGCCGAAACCGAAAGTAAAGGAGACCTGCAATAGCTGAACAAAGGGTGCACGTGTCTCCCTCCGGTGTACCCCTGTTCTTCAGGTCGCTGCTCTCCCCTCGAGAACCTCGTTGACCAGTCCGCGGGCTCAGACAGGGGATTGAATTTATTGAATAAATAAGATTAACTGAATGTTGATGGAAGAACAGTTAATAGTTTCTTGAAAAGTATATTTTTTATATATATGTAAATAAAAGGTCTATTTTCTTCTGAATAACATTGAAAACATATTGATCAAGGTAATATATAATTAGGAAATTTCTAGAAGAATCTGAGTGTAGTACTGCCGCGGACCAGCACAGCAGTAGACGTTGAGGCCGTCTCAGGGTTGAGAGAAGTGCGCAGGGTGGTCAGGGAGTCAGCGAAAGAAATGACACACAGACACACTTCTAGAGAGTGAAAATCTGAGTGTAACTTTATTTGAGTTAATGGCCAGTATATATATGTTTTTCTAAAGGCATAGGATCAGTTATCAGTGAACTAAACCAGCTGGCTCATAGGTTTAGCTTATTGACAGGGCAGTGATCTACGTCTGAAGTTACATCTGGACCTAATGACATTCCTGAGTAGTCAGGCTAATAATATTTCTTTTGTTCTATGTAATTACTTTTTTGTTTTAATAACTATTCACTACCACTAACTTATTTTACCTTTTATAATGCAATGCTTTTTTATTAACATCAAAGCTATCAAAGCTGAGCACATAACCTAGAAATTACTAACCATTCTATTATTACACAGAGTTTTGTAATGTTTCATTTGAGTTAGTCCAGTTATTAGATTACATGTGTTTTTTAATCAGCAACCAGGAAAAAGAAAAGATTTTAGTAAGGAAAAAGAAAAGATTTTAGTAAGACAGTTGCTGTAGAATAAAGTTTGTGGGCCTTGAGAAAGCGAGATAAGGTTCCGTGTGGTCAGCATCCCTTTTAAGTCTTTGTGGCGGCTTCTGGTAGTTGTTATCTCTTGGCAGGCATTCGGCTTCTCTGCATCTTAGGGAGTTTGCTGTTCTCCCCCTGCGCGCATGGTTCCTTGCCCACGCCGGACCTCAGGGACCATGGCAACAGCCATTAGCCCTGAAGGTCACTGCAGGGTGGAGGTGCAGCATAGTACCATTCAAAATTCACAGTTCTGGAGATCACGGGGTCATATCTTTCTCAGTCTAGTAAAAATATCACAAATTGTGTATATCATTCTGGTAAGGTTTTAAAGAAGTCATCACACAGGCATCATTGAGCAAACCGGAATCTATTCAACAGTACTGAGCAATACATTCTTATTTCTGAAATGCCACATTAGATATATGAAAATTATCAATATTTATATACAAAGAAAAGTGATAGAATTTGTGAGTACTGAATAGTCTAAGTCATCAGACTCATCCAGATACTTCTTTTACGTCTGAGAGAAATGTGTACTGTTACAGAGCATCAGATAAAATCCAGCTGTACTTTAATCCCATTTCAATCTATCCTCACAGAAAATATTGACTCTTTTCCTGCAGACGTGCAGCTGTCAACTATCCAACTATGGGTCTAGATTTGCATTACACTTTTATTTCCTACCTGTTCCTTTTCATCTAAAACACTTGTCCCATGAACAGCTTTCACTGTCTGAATATGAAGGCAGGAAGTGCGGTGTCATCAAACCTGTTGGATAATGTTCATGGGCACAACAAATAATATCGGCTAAATTTAAGGGGATGTATTTCTGTTTTTAGAAATGGTAAAATCACTACTTATCGCCATGCATTGTTAATGTCATAGTTATCATTCCAGTAAAAATTTCATTTCGTACCAATATGTATGACATTCTGCCTGCCCTCCCCCCCCCCAAGTAAAGTCTTTAACACATTGAAATACCCACAAAGTATGTGCACTTGATTGAAAAGTAGGTGAAGTTACAGAAGCTCCTAGGGAGATATATAGACTGGGATTTCTGGAAATCTTAAAGATTTGTAAGCAATAGCAGAAAGTATATTTATTGTAAAGATTAGTGAAGACCCACAAGATTGTGGTGATCATTAAATCCAAATGCAGCAGTTCAACAGAATAAAAAATTCTTTCTTATGAATTCTTTCTTAGAACAGTTCTCTTGAACCATTTTTTTCCTGCTTGGTCTTGTAAGAATACTAGCAACCTCTGGCTCACAGATCAATTATCCTAGATAATATCATAGTATATTACATCAATTCTTTGTATGTGGACTAAGAGGTCATTGAGAAGAAACATGAGCTTCTTATCATGTCCAGAGGTAACATCTGTCACATTTGTTCACTTTGTATTGGGAAGAATGAGTCACATGATCACTCATAACTGCACAGGAACTGTGAAAGCTACTTTTGCATCACTAATTTCAGGCTATAACTATTATGGAATTGAAAAAGGATTTATAGGTAGCTTCTTGTCTTTAATATAGAGAAATATTGCTATTCAATTGTTCTGAACATAAGAGGGTGTTTTTGTTGCAGGTTTTGTGGGGTTTTTTGGTCTGTTTATATTTTGCCTGCTCAATTTTCTGGCCAACTAGGTACATATAAAGCCCCAAAATGCAAATTAACTCATATTGGGAACAACAGAATGAAATAAATCTGCAAAAACAAGGTCAGTATATAGAGCTCATCTCACTAAACAGAGGAAAGAATTGAACTCAATATTCTATATCCATGTAGAAAATGCTTGAATTAAGGTGAATGCTTGAATTAATGCTTGAATTAATAAGGTGAACAGATTTTTGACTTTGAGATTCATGTAACATTCACAGTGATGATACCCTAAAATGTCATTTATATTTGACTGCATTACAAAGACCCTTTATATTTTTGTGTACAGTGAATAATATTCTCAATTCTGAGTCTTATAGGAACATCCAGGGAAAAGAAATAATGCCCCAGGCAAACATGCATGAACTTAATTAGCATCATAGAGTAAATGCCACATTTGGCCTTATAGGGTGGCAGCCCTGTATGAGTCACTGAAATGGCTTTAAAATGGAAATGTTTGCCGATAGCCCCTGACATATTCATCTTTTTCTCCCAGCAGAAATACTCAGTGAGTACAAAGGAGATTAATTTTTTAAGATTTATTTATTTATTTATACAGGCACTGGGTACAGTCAGAAGCACGAGAGAGTGAGAGAATTCACCAGAACCAGAGCGGGGAGGAGAACAGGCAGGCTGAGGAAGTACACTGCTGAGGGGAGCAGCGGGTGGCAGGAGAGGTCTGCGCACCATGTGGGACCCTTCTGGCAGCCGGGGATCGAACCAGCACTGCGGAGGCTGCGGGCAGCTTCACAACCCAGCACTCAACCGCTGCGCCACCAGGGGAGGCCCACAAAGGAGACTATTTTACAATAATATACACATTCATTTCACAAAGCAAAAGGAAAGTAAGAGGGCTCATTTGCATGTCTGGACCTGGGATTTCTTGCATAGCACTCCAACAATACACAAGAGTCTTGCCAGGTCCACATACCAAAAGCTTTCCCTATGGTCCTTGAGCCCCAGAAAATAGGTGATCTTGGCTCTCTTTTCCTTATATAATAAGTTTCTTCTTTTCTGGATTTATCGGACTGCTTTCTATGGAAATTTTCATCTTTCTCCAATTTCTCTCTCTCTTGTCTATAGGTAGAGTGTACCAATGATGTTCCTGATGCTGGTTTTCATGGAAAGTCTTGTAGAGTTATCCTTTCAGAAGGCTCAGGTAACCGCACCAGGATGAAGTCCAGATCCCAGCACCTCTTAACAAGTTTCTGTCATGGACCGTGCATATGTGGGGATGGACCCAACTTACATTTCTGGAGGACTGTAGTGCAAGGAGGGGATTGATACCGGAATTGTCAGGCCTAGTCTCCCAGCCAGGAACGGATCCCAGGCTGCAGGGCAGCGCTGAGCCCCAGCCACTAGAACCCCACGGGTTGGTGTCTCACGAAGCCACAGCAGGAACTTCGCAGACGCTCAGGCAAGCAAGCGAGAAGAGGCAGATTTGTTTATAGAAAGAAAAAGTTTATTGAGGAGAACAAGAGCAGAAATAAAGTGGGACTCCCAGGCCAGGGAACCAGGCCTGGGAGGGGCAAGGAAGCCAAAGTGGAGTCGTGTCTCAGGGAATATATACCTTATTTCCCTCATTATTCTAAAGCTCCACCAGTCTCTTTGTGATTGCTTAGTTCTCGGCTGTCTCACTTAATCTGCTACTGAGTGGGGATCTTTACTTTCCTTATCTAACAGCTTTTTCTTTCCCCATTTGTTGCATCTTTAAATTTATGGCCCAGTCTTCTGGATGGGCATCCCTGCATTGACGTTAAACAGCTGCCCTTCTAATGTGTCCATAAATTAAACCATTCTCCATTTCTCCAATCTCCGCCTCCCTTTACCACCTGAAGGAAACCAGGACTAGCATTAACAATGTTTTCCTTGGTCTTGGGATGTTTGTTTTTCCTAGTGGAATGAGTTACTTTCCCTTGGTTGTCCTTATCTCTGAAGCCTCCCTAAATTCTTCAGAGGTCCCCTCCTGCACTGTCCCTGAAACTGCCTAATAACCCTAGCTTGCCCTGTCTCAGGATGAAATAACGCATTCAGAATAGAGATAAAATATACGGGTCACAAATATCCTAACCTGCAGGATTCTCCTACAGAGACAAGAGAGTAAAAATGTTCTTCCCAAACAAAAGCTGAAGAAGTGGTCCACTAACAAATCTTCCCTGAAAGAAATGTTTAAAAGAGATCCCTTGTATAATTTAAAGAGAAAAGAAAAAAAAGAAAAAAGAAAAAGCTGAGCAGGGAAGTAGAACCAGACAACTAAAGTGAAAGTGGCAGTAGAAGATCCTCTATAGAGCTCAACAATCCAAAGGCAGAGAGAGGCCATCCAAAGGCAGAGAGAGGCCAGGCAAGATTGCACAGTCCCCAGGAGACCCGTCTGAGCCCCCAAAATAAACACAGGCTCCTGGCTCAAGGCTGAATATTACACCAAACCACAGGACAGACACAGGGATGTCAGAGTCTGGGCCAACGTGTATTGTGCTGCACCATGATGTGCAATGAGAAACATTCTATGTGGAGCCAAGAGCCTTCATTTTTCTCACAATGTATTTTGAATAGCAGCTGCTTTGTAATGTTTGCACTAGGATCCATTTCCAGATCTGCAGGTAAATGATGTTTTAGTTGTGCTTTTATTTAATTTTTTTAAGATTTATTTATTTTTATACAAGAACCAGGGTACAGGCCAGATACACTGGAGGGTGAGAGGATTCACCAGAGACAGAGCGGGGAACAGAACAGGCAGACTGGCGAAATATACACTGCTGAAGGGAGCAGCAGGCAAGACAGGAGAGGTCTGTTGCGCCATGTGGGAGTCTCGCCAGCCGACCAGGATTGAACCGGCGCTGCAGAGGCTGCGGACAGCCTCACAGTGCGGCGCTCAACCACCTGTGCCACCAGGAAGGCCAATTTTTACTTATTTTTTTAAACAGATTTCTTTACTTATGAACATAAGAGCTGGGGTGCAGCCAGAGGTGCGGGGGTGGGGGTAAGGGGATTCACCAGAGACAGAGTGGGGAACAGAACAGGTGGACTGTCTACAATCCACTGCTGAGGGGAGCAGCGGGGAGACAGGAGAGGTCTGCGGCACCCTGCGGGTCACCTTCCCGGCTGGGGATGTGATGTTGGCACCAGATGACGTGACGAGTCCCTTCATGGTCGCCAAAATGTTGTAGGTTGTAGAGTGTGTGCGGGTCCCGGGGGTCACTCTGGGAAAGGTGCCCCCAGAGCTCCCATTACAGCAGGACACAGCGAGTTCCCCAGCCACGTTTCTCCACGAGACAGAGACACTAGTTACATTAAAGGGCAGATTTAGGGCCTCCCCTGCTGGCACAGCGGTTGAGCGCTGGGCTGAGGGGCTGCCCGCAGCCTCTGCAGCGCCTGTTCGTTCCCTGGCCGCTGGCGAGGGTCCCACAAAAAAACAAAACAAAAAACAGGGCAGGTTTATGAGGGAGAGGGAAAGGGACAGGTTTCGCTGAAAGAGGCCTGCATGGTTGCAGGCGGGCGGCCTTGACAGGTCACGGCAGACAGGAGGCTGCTGCCCTGCGGAGGGAGAGAGTTGGTGAGAAGAGTCACCTGCATAGTCACGGGTGGGCAGATGGACGGCTGCCCCGAGCCCGTGCAGAGACTGCCCTGATACAGCCCTTTTCTCTTTGGGAGGGTCACTCCTCCGTGGAGTGGCTGCTTGTTGCTGATGTCGGTAACAGGCAACACTAGAAAGGGACCAGAGATTCCAGGGTGGGCCCAATCTCCATATCCTTCCCCTCAGGCCTGTGCGCCACTCCCTAGAGCATCGGATCCTGCTCGGGTCTCCTGCCTTGTGACAAGGCACTGGCGTCTAAGGGTCCGACCTCCACAGCTGGGTTAATGGTCCTGTTATTCCCCTCGACCCCCACCTCCTTGCGTGAGTCAGGTTTTAGTCACGTGAGGCCTCCCTTTCCAGTCTTTCCATTCTTGCCCTCCATCAGATGGAACTCGTGCAGCAGAGGCTGCAGATGGCTTTGCAGTGCTGTGCTTAATCCCTGCGCCATCAGAGAGGCCCCACGCCTTGCTTTTATGTCAGCTTCAGGTAAGGGGATTTTTAACAACGGTTAAAAAAAATCTTTCCCAGAAATTCAAGCAACCTTGTTTGCTGTTTTAATGACTTGCGGATATTTTAGGGTCTGGCTGCGGCAGACACTGTCGGTGAAAGGCTGGAAGTCCTGGAGCTTGCAACAGACCTGCCTGTGCCTTCTGCCCCAGCCCGCCTGCCCCAGCCCACTGTGACCTGCTCATTAGCTGGAGTTATGTTGGGACAAGGCCTGGGGGTGGACTAAAAGTTTCAGGGAGTGACTGGCCAGGAGCCTGACTTGTGCCCCCCAGATGACCAGGTGAGCTCTTAGAAGTCTCCTGCTTCTCTACTCCCTGCTTGCTTCAAGTTGCAAATGTGCCCCTGCTGGGGCCATGGGTACTCTGTCGCCCAATGGCTCAGGGCTCAGATTTTGGAAAAAGATCACCTCTGAGCCTGCGGGATAAATAAAGATGAAATTTTTCCATAACCTCTCACAATCTAAAAATCAAAAGGTAGAAGGTCCTAACTCTAAATGCAAATAAAGTGAGATGTGTTAAGAATTGTATATAAAACAGGGCCTCCCCTGGTGGTGTAGGCGGTTGAGCACAGCGCTGTGAAGCTGTCTACAGCCTCTGCAGCACCAGTTCGATCCCAGCTGGCCAGAGAAGGTTCCACATATGGCACAGCAGACCTCTCGTGTCATGCCCGCTGCTCCCCTCAGAGTGCATTTCAGTCAGTCAGTCTGCCTGTTCTGTTCCCCACTCTGTCTCTGATGAATCCTCTCACCCCCCACATCTCTGGCCTGTACCCCAGTTCTTGTGTGCATAAATAAGTAAATCTTAAAAGATTATTTATGCACTCAAGAACTGGGTTGTAAGCCAGACATGGGCGTTGTGTTAGAGAGGTTTCACCAGAGACAGAGTTGGGGGCAGAACAGACAAACTGACTGAAACACACTGCTGAGGGGCGCAGCCGGGAGACAGGAGGGGTCTGCGCGTCATGTGGGCTGCTCCAAGGCCGGCGGGATTGACCCGGCGCTGCGGAGGCTGCGGACAGCTCCACAGGCTGCGGACAGCTCCACAGGCTGCGCCCAACCCACTGCGCCACTGGGGAGGCCCTAAAATACATTTTCAATGGAAATAGTAATTTTAATTTTGGAAATGACCTAAGGAAATGCTTTCAAATCCCGATAAATCTGTATGTGTAACAGTGTTCAATAACACTTTATTTACAGTAAAATGATTCAAAACTATCCAAATAAAAACCCCCAATATACACAAAATTAAATGTAAAAGCTAGATACAGTAACACTGAACAGTCTTTAATGGCGTGGAAAGTCCTTATGCTAGTGTTAAATGTTGAAAGTGGAGAATCCTGGCAGTGCTGTGATCCCACCACAGAAGAAACATATTAATGACACACCCTCTCCTTACCCCTCACCAGTGAGGAGAACACAAGGTGAACACCTGCAGGGAGCGCACTGTGACACCACAGGGAGAGTCAACAGTCCAGCGGCATCCAAAATGTGGACTCGTCTTGCCTTCACACTGCTGAGTGACATCCGACACAGAAACAACATGATTAATTTAAATATTAAACATCACACAAAGTTAAAATCACATGTTAATGATACAGACACCCCACCCCCCCACCCCACCCCCCCCCCCCCGCGCACCCGCCCTGCCCTCCCACTGCTGGGCCTGGGGCTGGAGGGGGCTCAGCCCCGAAATCTTACAACGTGTGCCCCAGACGCCCCCTTAACCCTGCGGGAGTGAAAATGGCCCGCGGGACAGAGGGGAGCCCGCCCCGGGGGCGCCCTCTGGGTCCCCAGGAGCCGGAGCGAGCCCGCGGCCGCGCGGTTCACACTCAGGGACCAGCCCGCCCGTGTGCTCCTCCCGGCCCAACATAAGCCCCGGAGCCCCCGCGTCCAGCCCTTCCCCGCCGGCCCGAGTTCCCTACGCGTGGCCCCGTCCCCGCCTCGCCAGCCCCACCGCGGCCCGGCCAGAGTCCACGGCCCCGAGAAGGACGCAGCATCCCCGCCCGCTCCGCTCTCCTCGCCGGACGCGGTGAGCGCGGCCGGGAAGCGCCTCCGCTCCCGCCGCGGGCCCCCGCCACCTCCTGAGTCTCCGGGTGCGGGACCCCGCGCGCTGCCCGAGAGGGGAGAGGGGCGCGCTGGGGGGCCCTGTCGGCCTTGGGGAGCCACCGGTGAGCGGAGAGGATGGGGAGAAGGGGGGACGCGGAGGGCGGTTGGGGAGATCCCTCCAGGCAGCCTCTCTCGCGTCTCCTGCTCCAGCCGCACATCCGGCGCCGGTTCCTTCCGTGTGGGTCCCCACAGAGGCGGGGTTCAGGCTCCCCCCCAGGGCAGGAAGTGAGTCCAAGGGGTCACCTGCACCTGTGGCCCCGGTCTCGGCGGCGGGGGGAGGGGGTCGCGGCCCTTTCGCGCCCACGGAGCCGCGTCCGGGGAGAGCGTCCTGGCGTCCTGCCCAGCGCGGCCCTCAGCGTCCAGGACCCCGCGCCAGGGCGGGGCTCCGGGGAGGGGCTCCCCTGCTTTCCGGGCTCCTGGGCCACGAGCCTCCCAGCCCCCACTATTGGCCCAGGAAAACTGAGCTGAGGGCACGGCTGCACCTTCGTCCCCGACGCAGCGCCCGCCCGGCCGAGGAGCCTGACCCGCCCGCCTCTGGCGCCTCCGCGCCCCAACATGACCTGGTGACTGTGCCGAGAGCCCGCGCGCGCCCGCGGACCTTCCCTGCACCCCTCGCCCCTCCTGCCCGGCCTCCTGAGCCTAGGGGGTCCCGCGCACTTGCTCAGGCTCCGGTCCCACTAGTGGACTCGGTCTGGGCGGCGGCGGCGGCTGCGCTCGTGTCCGTCAGTCCGTCTCGAGGGCGACCCCGGCCCGCCGGTGGCCTCGTCCCGTCAGTGGAGGCCCGCGGGGACCCTGGGGCTCGCCGGGGAAGAAGCTTCTCGGCACAGACGCCGCGCTCCCCGCGTGGGCCAGTCCCTGAAGGCGTCGCCCGGTCCCCAGGACAGACCCCGCGGCGGGCGCGGGAAGGAGGGGGCGGCGGGGCGAGAGCTCGCTGCGCATCGAGACGGTTCCCGGGCACCCCTGGGCGCTTCTTCCCCCGGAGACCCCCGGCGCCCCCCTATTCTGCCCCCTTGGGGTCCCGCTGGCGGCGAGACAAGCGTGCGGGGCTGCAGGCGTCGGGGCGCGGGCGGGTCTGTCATCGTCACCCGTGCTCGAACTGGGGAGCCCCCGACGTTTGCGGGGAAATCGCTCGTCCCAGCGGTGGGGAATCGGCCAAGCCCGCGAGGTGACCGGCGAGGGCTGGACGCGCAGCTGGGGGGCGCGAGGGCCGCGTCTGTCAGGCGGAGGGCGTCGAGGGCCGCTGTGTGACTCGGGGTCTGCGCCTCCGCCTCTCTGGTCCTCGCGCGGGCCCCGCCCAAGGCCCCGCCCCCGCGGACACGCCCCGCTCCCGGCCCGCCTCGGGCTTCTGGGAGTGGTAGTCTCGGCGGGCGCGGCGCCTTCTTGGATGTTGTAGTTCCCGGGCAAGGGCGCCTCCTGGATGCGTCGCCCCGCACCCCCGGGCCACGCGCCGGGACTGGGGTCTCCGGGCCGAGGAGAAGCGGCCCGAACTCGCCGCGCCCGGCGGAGGCCGTCCCTATCCCGCGGCTCGGGACCCGGACGGGGAGGGCGCGGCTGCGCGAGTGCGCGTCCGTTCCCTCGGTGTGCAGAGGCGGGGCGACCCCCAAGCCAGCCCCTTGCTCCCCTCCCCCGCCCGCCCGCCCGCCCGTCAGTCCTCTCCCCGACGCCCGCTGCTTCCCCCGGGAGGAGAGGGGTGCAGCAGGAGGGCGCGGGGGCCCCCAGTACGGGGGGGGGCCCACACCGGCCCGCGCCCGCAGCGCCCGGGGCCCTGCGCGATCTGACCCTCGCCCGCGTGGCCGCCGCTACCCGGCGCCGCCCTGCCCGGGCCTGGGCCCCGCTCCCTGCTCCCCTCGCCGCCCCGCCCCGGCCCGGCCAGGGCCCCGCCTCCCTGCGCGCGCCCCCGCTCCGCCAGCTCCCCACGAAGCTGCTGCTCCCGGGACGAAGGGCACCGGCTCGGGTTTCCCTTTTCTGCCCTGCAGGTCCGGAACCGAGACTGCGGCGGAGCTACCGGGAGCGGGACGGGACGCACGGGCTGCGGCCCCGAGGCGGAGCGACTGGCCGCGCCGGCACCTCCCGCGGGCTGGAGGGTGAAGACAGCGCGGCGGCGGAGTCGGGAAGCCCTGGAGGCGCGGGGGGCGAGGGGGTCGGCCCTCCAGGCTCAGCGGCACCACACACCGAAGGACCCCCCCCCTTCCAGAAGCCGCCGCCTTCGGGGCGCCCCGCTGCCGCAGCACCGGTGGCCCACTGGGCGCAGGTCCGCCGCGGCCTCCCTCAGAGCCATAATCACAGCAGGACCCCAACATCATCTCACCGGTCACAGCCCCGTGCTGCGCAACTTGTGCAGTCTAAAAATAACCAGCCACCCCTCCCCCGGGCACCGAGCTCCCACCAGGTGCTAAGTCCCCCTCAGAGGCACCGAGTCCCCCCAGAGTCCTCCCAGGGCCCCCCCAGGCACCATGTCTGTGGTCCCCTGGCCGCCTCTGCCCTATTTCCCCACAAGTCCGGGTAAGCGAGGGTTCGTGTGAATATTCGCTCATTTGCCTGAATGTGCCCCCCCCAGGGGCAGCCCCTGGGGATCCCGTTCATTCTCTGACACCCTACACATGGGGCACCCCGAGGTGCCCACAGTCTGGGCACAACGTCAACTGACGAACTGCCCTGTGTCTAGGACAACAGGTCTACACAAAAATCCCACGTTTAAAAAAACGAGATTTTCCAATTATCCTGAAAAGTGTAAAGTGTGGTGCATTCCCTAATCCAACATCTTTGAAATTTAAAACATTACCAAGAAAAACAAGAGTTTACTAGGCTTTATAACAGATAAATGGTTTTAAAATAGGTCATGGAAATGTCTGTTTCCAAATTTATTTTGAAATAAATTATAAGATCTGACCTCGCTTCGGTGGTAAATACCTTTGCTTGCGTGTCTAACCAAAATCATCTCCTAAACAACCGCAACGTCATCCCAACAGAATGAATCTCTTCTTATCCCTGTACAACCCATATTCAGGTTCCCTTGTTCCACCCCTAAAAGTTTGAAAAACATGATTTATTTGAAAATAAGTTCAGCACCAGGGATCTGCGGGTGTATATCTGGAGGAGGAGAGTCCAGACCGGGGAGGCCACTCAGCTCAGCTCAGCTCAGCCAAGGAACCAGGGACTGTTGGACTTTTTGCTTCCGTTCTAACATCACCTGCACTGGCCCTGGCACACAGTAGGTCCTCAGAAAACATCAGGGGAAATGAGTAAGTGGGGAAAGCCCTGGCCTGGCCCTGGTGCCCAGGGCCTGAATCTCCCCTGTACTCTGGATGTCACCCGGGCTTCAGCACACAGTGGGCCCTCAGGAAGAATAAGTCCTGGGGTGAAAGGATGCAGGTGAGCATCCACAGCACTAGCCCTGGGGGCCCTCCAAGTCAGAAGGCAAGCTTCCCGGTTCTTTCCTGAGCCCGGCCATTGGCACACAGTAGCCCACTGGGAGGGCCCCAAGGAACCGCCCCGCCGGGGAGCCTCCCCAGGACCGTGCGCGCAGCTGCGAGGCTCGCGCAGCTGCGAGGCTCGGCGTCAGAGGAGGGTCCTGGTACCCCCAGCTGAGCCGAGCCTTGAGGACACCGGCGGGCGCGGAGGGCGGCCCTGTCCCCAGAGGCGCGCGCGCAAAGGTGGCCGCGCAGGCGGAGCGACCCCAGGGGAGGGCCCGAGGCCACCGCCAGCGGCCGCCCAGCAAGAAGCCTGACCTCGGGGCCGCCCCCAGCCCCCAGGCAGGCGCCAGACACCCTCTCCCCAATTCCTGCCTACGGGGAAGAGACTCCCCGCCGCCTCCGCTTCCCAGGTCCGAGGCCATTGGGTCGTGTCCTGCGTCCTCGCGTGGCTCGTGCTGGTGCGCGCCGACCCCACCGCCTCGCCTCGGGCCGCCCGGTCTCGGCGTCTCCCCGGGAGCGCGGCCGCTGGGACCAGCTAGAGCCGCGCGCGAGGCGGAGCCGGGATGGAGTGGGGGGCGTGGGCGCCCCCTGACGGCCGCGTAGACGGCGCCTGCCAACCCCCCACGCCCACCCGCGAAGGGGGTGGATTTGGCGGCGGCGCCCGGCGCGCGGTTCCGGGAGGCCGGGGCGCGCGGGCGGGACGGGCCGGTCGGGCGGGCTGCGCGCGAGGCGTCCGACGCCGGGGGATTGTGAGCGCAGCTGTACAAGGCCAGGCAGCGAGCTCGCCGGGGCTGCGCGCAGCGCGGGTCGACCAGCTCTCCGCGGGGGCAGCGCCTCCTCCCTCAGGCCACCAGGACCTGCACAGCGCGGGGCGCACCTCTGCAGGAGGGTCCCGGGGGGGGGGGCAGCGGCTGTCCCGCTCCCGGGGCTGCATCTCCGTCGGCCCGACTGCCGCGTACCGTCCCGGGGGAGGGAGCCCCGGGGGTGTGAGGGACCACCGGGGTCCAGCCCCGCTGCCGCGCCCGGAGGTAGGAGATGCCGCCGCTGTTCACCCCAAGTCTCCCGCAGGAGCCGCGGGGTCGGGGGCCGCGAATCAAGCGGGGTCCGTGACCCTAGGGTCGGGCCGGGGGCTGGGGGCCGAGTGCTGCGGGTGGGGGCGGCGCCTGAACGGGGACGAGGCCGCGAGCCGCGAGCCTGGGGTGTCTGGAGCCGGAGCCGGCACAGCATCCGCGAGTGAGGGGGGGCGGGGGCCGAGCCCCCCGCGAACTCGTCGCAGCCGGCCGGGGACCTGGGGCGGGCGCTGTCGCGGGGGGCGGGAGCCGGGCGCTGTCGCGGGGGGCGGGCGCCGGGGTCGCGGGCGGGGGCGGGCGGGGGCGGGCGGGGGCGGGCGGGACCCGCGAGGTGCGAGCTTCGCGCCGAACCCGCGGAAAGACCGGGGCCGGGGCTGCGAATCGGGGCCGGCGCGTGGGCTGAAGCCAGGGGCCCGGGGCCGGATCCCAGCATCCCGGAGTCTCAGGACTCGGGTCTCCGGCGGGGTCGGGCCGGAGCCGCCCTGGGGGAGGGCCGCGGGGGGAGCCGGGCCGGCAGCGCCCCAAGTGCGGAGAGGCCCCCAAGACGGCCGAGGCTGGACGGCTCCGCCGCGGGGCCCCGGCTCCTCCTCTGGCCCGAGGTCGACCAGAAGCCCCCGCGCACACCGGGGAGGTGGCAAAGGGGTCGTGCGGGGAGGCGGCAAAGGGGTCGCGCGGGGCAAAGGGGCCGGGGTTCGGGTTCGGGCCGCAGCTCCAGGGGCCCGCAGGCTCGGCCCCGCCCCTGGGCGCTGAGGTTTTTCTGGCCCCAAATCGGCGCTTTTTGCCGCCAGAGTATCAGCGGCTGCTCTCTTGGGGCGGAACCCCGCGCGTGCCCTCGCCCGTGTCCGTTTTCCGGCGTCTCCGCAAACCCGCGCCCTCGCTATGGTGTCTCAGAGCTCCGCACCGCGCGCCGCAGCAGCACCCGCCCGCGGTGGAAGAACAGCCGGCTGCCACACACGGTCTCCCGGCAGGTGCTGCCGCTGCCCAAAGGCGGGGTGAGTGTGCCAAGCGGGCAACAGGCGCCATGGCCAGACCGGTGCTCAGCCTCTGAGAAGCCGCGGAGTCTGCAATAAGAGTCTCCATCTTGGAGTAGCTGGGGGTGCTGCCCGGCAGGGCTGTGAGTTTCCTGCACGTTCCCCAAAACCTGATCAGGGTAGTGGTGCGTCGTCACGCAGAATGCAAACACTGCACCCACAACGCACCCCACACCTCGAGCTGGTGAGGGGGGCACTCCCATTGGGGTTGGAAGTCTTGTTTCAAGACTAGGATAACACTTAGCCCCCCAACTGCTATGGTGAGCCCTGGGGCCTGCACCAGCCCTTCCTGTGAGGGGCGCCTTGTCAGATGTGGAACCCTGTGCCCACAAGGCAGGCTCAAGCAAAAACGGACTTGTAGAGAAAATGCCTCCGGCCTGAGGCTGCTGCTGGGTCAGACCTTGCGCCAACACCCTTGTTGGTGGCTGCTCCCCATGCTGTGAATGTGGAGCACTGGGGCTGGGAGGAGGCGGGTGTCCTGGCGGGTGCATGTTTTCTGTGGCTATGCCTCTGTGTGCTCCAGGGCCCTCAGCCCCTGCCTGTGGCCTCTACTGTGTGCCCCAATGGCTCAGGACTTGCTTCTCTTCTGTGCTCCTGTTTGCTTGTCTACAGGGCCTGGCCCCCAGTGTGCCTCGCTGTTCTGATGCCCTGAAAGGAGCAGCGGGTGCTGCCCTGACCTTGTGTCCCTGTGGCCCTGCCTGCTGTGGTGCTGGCCTCAGACCAAGTTGGGGTTGATGGAGTGTCCACAGCTGCACACCTCAGTGGTGTGGCTCCTCAGGGAGCTTGCCCTCCCCTCCTGGAGGGTCAGTCATACAGTTGCCAATGTCATGAGCTGACCCCCCTGTGCATATACAGCCTCAGAGTTGGGCCCTCCGGGCCTCTGTGGCCTTTCTTGTCTTGGTCTTCTCTGGCCATACTCTGTGCTGCCCTGGCCACTACCTGGCTCTTGGCTTACACTGTGCCAGGGTCTCTGGGCTCCCTCCCAAGGCAACTATCCACCTGGGATGCAGTGAAGAGGGCCCTTGTGTTCTACAACTGATGTTCACCGAGCACTCAAGCTGTAGGGGGACCTGAGGTAAGTCTTGTGCTTGGGGTCAGTCTTTTTGGCCCTCAGGCTGTGGGTACCTGTGGCTGCTAGCTGGGCAGCTATGGTTGGTGTGGCTGCTGGATACACCCTCAGTGGGGTGTCATGCTACCTGGAGCCCTCACTTTGGAAAGAGCCAGTGTGTTGAGCCACCTGGACCCATGGGGCTGTTTTAGGGCTAGAGGGCAGCCTTTGTGTGGTGCTGCTGGAGCAGGAGATGCCAGAGAAAGGAGGAGCCCCATGTTGCTAGCTCCAGTGTGCAAGAGAGGCCTGTGGGGGCAGCTGGTGCTGGTGGGGCTCCAGGAGTGCCTGCCTGTGGGCAGTGCCCAGGCCACCACAGCCCCATGGGGGCTATAGTGTCACAGTAGATCCAGCAAAGGTGGTAACTGGAGGTCCATGGGGGCCTGGGGTTGGCTGAACCTGTGTTGCCTGCAAGTGTCAGAGGCCTGGAGTTCTGGGTAGTGGCCAGCAGCACCCATCTCCCACATGGTACTGCTTGCCCCAGGAGCTGGGGCCCTTAGGGTCCTGTGTGGCTGGTTGTAGAGTGGAGCCCTCCACTGGGCCCAATAGGGGAGGTGCCCCTGGTGGGCAGGTGGAAATCCAGCTCATGGTGACTGAGTGTTGTGTTGCCTGATGGGTCACTGCCCCCATCACTGAGGTTTGCAGCCTCCCTGAGTTTGGGTGGGCAGTGGGGGTGCTTGAACTGCCAAAGGCTCTTGTCCAAGCAGTTGGCTGTGCGCTGAGCCCTGCCTTGTGTGCATGGGTCAGTGCTGCTGTCACATAGTGGGGGCTGTTAGGTAAAGAGGAAGAGAAAGCTCTGAGCCCCCAGATGGCTGTTCCTCTTCCCTGATGCACATCAAGTGCTGGCTGAGCCCTGTATACAAGGCCCCTGGGGTGGCATCTTGCCCCCTGTGAGTGCTGCAGCCTGGACATGGGATTCCGGCTCTCAAGACAATGGAGGGCCATGACAGGCAATGCCCCAGAGGTGCTGGGGCAGCTTCAGGCTCCAGCTGCCTTTAGAGGCTGGCCAACCATGGGGGTGGCTGTGGGAGCCCTTGCTTGTGCCTGCAGGGCTGGTGTTGCTGAAGCCTCCACAAGAGGGCACCTGGAGTCATGGAGGGCTGATGCCAGGGCTTGGCCCCATCCAGCTCAGTGGCTCTGTCCCCTGGTGCTGTGTGCCCCAGGGTTGTGCTGCCCTTACTGGACTGCCCCTGGAAGAGTGTTTAGCTTCAGCCCCATTGCAGTGGTGGCAGGGGTGCCTTGCCCATGTTGAGGGGGGCTGGGGGCCATGGCCTGGTCTGTCAGTGGTGGGCTCTGAGGGGTGGTGGCTCCTCTCTGCAGGCCCTTGTATCTCCTATGGCACCTTAGAAAGTGCCCTTTTTACTTGCTATGATAACCCTAACCCCAAGCAATGGTGTGGGCTGGGCTGACTCTGCTATGCCTGTGTGCTCCCTGTGGGGGTTGCCTCTGCTCATCAGTGGGGTGAGACTGCCGGGGCAGATGGACTCGTGGCAAGTGGGGAACAAGCACCGCGGCAAGCGTGGTCCAGGTGCCTCTGAGAGGCCATGGGGGCTGTGGGTGAGTGCTTTGGTCTGGGAGCAGCACTGGGGGCGGGTGCTTACGGGGCAGCTCTCCATGTTGCCTGCAGGCTCCCCAAGACCTGGTTGCAGGTGCAGTGGGTTGTGCCTACACTGTGTCCCATATGTGGGGCCCCTGGTCAATACTAAGTGAGCCATGGGCTCCTGCCTGGAATAGAGCAAAGGGGCCTCATGTTGTCCTAAGCTGCTGGGACCTGAGCTGCAGCCCATACCACCACCCCTCTTAAGAGGGTGTGCTGTCAGCGGTGGCCCCTGTGGGGCTACATGGTGTTCTCAAGCGCAAATGCAGGTGCAGAACTGGCTCCCCTGAGCCCCGAGCTGTGGTGAGGCCAGGCCTCGTACCCAAGCCCATGGTTTGGGGGGCTGTTCCCTAGGCTGACTGTGGTGTAGCAGGGCTAGGAAGAAATGGGGGCTTGGGCTATCTGAGGTTGGAGGGGGGGCTTCCATGCCTCTGAGCTCCTGCCTGTGGCCTCCGTGGCGTTGCCCCAGTGGCTTGGGGCCTGTTTTCCTCATGTGTTCCTGTTGAGGGGGCCTGACTCCCTAGGTTCCCCCTGTCCTGATGCCTCACTCCGAAGAGCAACATGTGGTTGGGGGTTGCTGCCTGTGCCTATGCTACCAGGGGGCTGTGGCTGTACCCCCTGTTGGCGAGGTGCCCCACCACACTTGGCAGGAGGTGGGCCCTGGACTTGTCTGTGTTATGGCCAAGGTGCATGTGTGCCTGGAGTGCTCTGGACCCGTGGGCGGCGCCTGAGGTCTACGCTGGGACACACGCTGCTCTTGTGAGTTGGCTGTTAAACCCTGGAGCCCCAGAAGCTGGGGGGGTGGGTAACCCTGCTCAGTGTGAGGGAAGCCTGTGCCCAGGTGCCCATGAGGAAACAAGGATCCACCTTGGTGCGTGAGTGCTTGCCTTCAGTCAGGCCCGCAGCCCACTCGCCCCCTGGCAGGGGCTGCTCGCTAGGAACGGCCCCATCCTGCTGCAGCTCCGGGGTGCTTTGCCCCTTCCTTCCTGGATGGCAGGAGACGCCCCTGAGGGAGTGGGATGTGGGCGGCCCGAGTCCGGGGCACAGGTGGCCAGGTGTGTCGGTTCCTGGGGGAACCTACACGCGGCCGCTTGGGTCCCAGGCCCCTCCTCTTCACTGAGTTGCCGGTGGGGAGGGGGCCGTAGCTACTGCTGGGCCCTGCTGAGGTCGACCAGTTGGCCGGCCCAGGGCCCGCAGGCATTCACGTGGGTCGACCAGATGGCTCATTCCTGCCCGCCACCAGGTGGTGCTGCAAATGAAACCGAGTGTAGTGAGGCACCGGGCATGGCAGGGCTCCACAGGAAGCGACACTGTGGGGCACAGCCAGACTGGGCACAGCCAGACTGGACGGGGCATGGCAGGGTTCAACGGGACGCGACGCGACAGGGCGGGGCAGGGTGCGGCGGGGAGCTACAGAACACGGGGCAGGACGCCAAGACTGGACGGGAAGGGGCGGGGTGGGGTGGGACAGGACGCTATGCCACGCGGATACAGTGACCCTATTCAGATTTGTGTCCTTTCCCTTTAGATGCCCCTTTTTGTTGGAGTGACTGCACCCCAGGAGCACGATGGGGAGAGACCGACCTCCCCATTTCAAACCTGCATGTCTTCATTTCTCTAGCATAGCATTAAAAGGCCTTGGAATCCTAGTCAAGTGACATGAAGGGTCTCACTTTCACCATTTATTTGGGATTTCTTGCGTGAATCCCATATTCTCGGCAGAGCGACGCTCTATTTCCATGTCCAGTCACAGCTGCTGAGCTCAGAGAGCAAAAATTAGAAAAATAGACTCATCCTCGCAGGTTTTCCCCATTACCTTCATGGGCTTGGGACAGGGGCAGGCCAAAATAAGGCGTGCGCAGTGTCATACGCCAACTTTGGGATTCTACAAATGGAAAATCACCCTCAAATGTCCACGTCACACACACACATGCACATGCACACACATACACACACACACACACACACACACAGGTCGTGATCCAGGCAGGCCGCAGCCAAGGCTTCCGGAAAGCTTGGGAAAGCGGTGGAGAGGCCACATTCCCACAGAGCCAGAAATCAAGAAAATGATTTTTTGAGTCAGTCCAGCCATTATGAGTTAGAAACAGGACGGTGTGACATAAAAAACTCGGGGCATCCAACTTCAGGAAGCTGCCGAGGCTGGTTCTACCACTGGATAATCTGTAGTCAGAGAACACAAAGGATTCAACCTCCACATTGACACGAGGAGTAGAAACACATTTTTTCAAACCCAAGAGCTAATAATGGGAAACATCGCAAAGCTGGAGGGAAATGGATATAAATCCATCCTGATGCTGTTTCTTTGGAGAAGCCAGAGTCAACTAATCCAACACTTACAAATCGACCAAAAAGGGAAGGGTAACATGGTAAAAATGAAGGCAAACATGGCAATGACTGAGTGGGAGGATTTTCTAGCAACAAAATCCATCATGAGGATAAATAAAAAGCAACAGATACACGGCAGCCAAGAGTCAGCCCTCCCTGGCTCCAGGACGTGATCCCTCAACGGAGGCCTTTTTCCAAATGTCAAGGAACCGACTCTTTACAAGCAGATAAAAGGGTGAGTGAGTCCTCACATGACCCCGAATTCAACAGACAAGAGACTCCTCCGGAAACAAGAAGGGGGTTCAGTATCTGGAGAAATATCCTACGTCCCAAGGACACAGGTCAGGAAGCTACTAGCACTGTCCACCCCCAGAGCTACCTCTGTCTACCTTCTGTGAGGTCCCGCTGCACCTCCAGCTGGGGCCACCGGGCGAATCCCTGCCCCCTCCCAGTGGGATAGAAAACATTTGCATCAAGGATGACTTCGTTCAGGGACACGGGTGCAAAGCCTCCCCAAAAGGTTAAACGCAACAAAAGTAATGTCCCGGGTGTTGAGAGGGCACTTGGTCAGCCTCAGTGGCCTGTCCTGCTGCTAGCCCGGTCACTTCCTCCCCGACGCGCAGAACCCTTGGCGGCAGTGGCACCATGGTCAGAGGAAAAGCGCCAAGGGCATCCCAGTCAACACCAGAACAGGGAGAGCACACACACCACCAGGACGATGGCCGTCTGCTGGGGTGCTCTGGGCCACTGCAGGAAGCCCTGAAACAGAAGAGGGGGTGACAACGGCTGAGGGGGGGGCTCCCCCGCTTGCAGGACGAGGATTAGGTCCAGGGATGGCTCAGCCTGGCACTTGCCTAGCTGTTGCGATGCCAGGAGGATGCGACCGGGTGACAGATAAATACACAAGCCATGTCCAGGGTGCCTGGCAGAGGGCACGGTCACACGGTCCTGCCACAGCCACGCTGCCTGGGGGGACCGAAGGTCACCCTATCCACGGCGCCCTGACAGAGGGAAGGGGAGACTGTCCCTGAGAGGCGGCTCCACGTGTTCCCCACTAGCAAGGCTTGCGGTGCTAGAGGCCAGTCTGACCCCAGGTTTCTCCACCAAACCCTCTCCTGAGCTCCCTCTGGCTCCCGCCTCTCCCCGGGGATGGCATGGGCCTCTTGCCATTTACGCAGCCCTAGTAGCCCCAAATCCCTTCACCCCACCCCAAAAGCTCCCCGCAATGTCCTTTCATCTCTGCTTCGGGCCCTTCCAGGCTGAGCTCCACCTGTCGCTGCCCCCCACACACACACCCCAAGGCTGCCCAGCTCCCCCCTCTCAACTTGGTATTCTGCTCTCCGCCTGTGCCTCGCCCCCAGTCCCGGGGCTCAGGAAACTCGCTTGAGCTCCTGTGTGGCCTGACTGAGCCTGTCCAGGCGACTCAGCTGGGGGCGGGTGGGGCTCGGCTCCCCCTGGGGAGAGAGGGGTCCGGCTTTCCCGCCACTTGCGTCGTGGCCCCCCGCCCCCGTCCCGGCCCCTCCAGCCGCCCGCGGGTTCCCGCGAAGACTCCCCTCCCCAGCCAGACCCAGGCCGGGTTCTGCGGAGCCGGCGCCGCAGCCACCGCGGGTGCGCAGGCGCGGGGGAGGCGCGGGCGGGAGGGGGGAGGCCGGGCGGCCGGGGCGGCCGGGGCGGCCGGGGCAGCAGGGGAGGGGGCGCGTCCCCGCCCGGGTCCCGGGGAGCGTGCGCCCTTCGGGGCGGAGCGGGTGCGGGGACTGCGGGGCCTTCCAGTCCGCGGCTCCGTTTGGGGGGCTGTGGTCGCGGCGCGCGGGCGCTGGGGCCACACTGGGGCGTGGGCCAGGACCGCGCGTGGACGCCCGCAGGGGCCGGACGTCGTGGCCGCCCGGGGCGGCTCTGGGGTCCGCAGCTCAGCGGGGGAGGGCGGGAGCAGTGGTGTGGCAGGCGGGCCCGCGAGGTGGGCAGACCGCCGGGTCAGGGGCCCGCTTCGCCCATTGTTACTACTATGCCCTCCCCCGGGCCTGGGGCCTGTCGACCTCCGTGCCTCAGTTTCCCGTCCTGATGGGGGCGGGAGCCATCGCGCCCGCGCCGGGAAAGCGAAAGCCGCGCAGCCGGGACCTGAGGCGCACCGGTCACCGCCCTTCTCATCTCCCACTTCCACCAGATTCCCACAAAGCCATCCATGGCAGGGAAAGCCCCCCTTTTCCCTGTGACCTTGAAGTGCAGAGCGCGCTCCCTCCCGCGTCCCCGTCCCTCCCCCCTCCCAGCGCCCAGGGGTTTTCACAGGGGCCTTCCTGGACTGCCGCCCCCGCCAGGGCTCGGGTCTGGGGTCTTGGCCAAGGCCTAGCTCTGATTTCTTGGGCTCCCCCTACCCCCCCCCCCCGCAGGTGCTCCCATTCCCTACCCCCGCAGATGCTCCTGTTCCTGTGCCTCCGCCTAAGTCCAAGCCTTGAGTTTGGCCCTTCCACACTTTTTTGAATAGTTTGAGGCGAGGATGTAACTTTTTTTCGCAAATGGATAAATACTTGAGCTGTCCCAGTGACTCAAACAAGCAGCACGACTGACTGTCAGGCAGGGTCCATGCACAGCCCCTGTGGGCATCTCGGGGTGCCCCAACAGCTCAAGGGCAGATGCCATGGAAGGAGAAGGGAAGGAGGGCTAAAGTGTTATAGAGCAACCCCGATATTAAACGGGTTCCTGGCTGTGGGTCCTCACCCGCGCGCTTTAAAGGGACTTATGAATACTCCACTACAGACACACGAAAAAGGGTTAATAAAAGGTTTATTTACAAGAGAAAAAGAAATAAGGAAAATATACAACTCAGGGAGAAAAAAGGGAAATAAAGTCTTTAATGCGTCCTACCCGATCAGAAGACCTGGAAACCCAAAGTCACTCTGAGCTGGCGGAGAGCCAAAAATGGAGAGCCCCCCCAAAGCCCACGTGTCTGCCTTTTGTATCCACCTGGCTGCTTAACCCCACCCTCAGGTCCCAGCCACCTTCCCTTTGGTGGTGATGGGATTTGGAGTTCCCAGTGTCTTTGGCTTTGACATGGGGTGGGGGTGGAGTCCACAAAGCCTATATGGAATTTGCTTTGGGACATCCTTTTCCCCCTAACAATTCCCCCCTTTCACTTGTTGCCACCATTTCCATGGTGATGAAGATCGAATATATGGAGGTTGGGATGCAGTCTCAGGTGAACATTTTGTCAGGTTCCAGTGTGAAAGAAAACCAGTCTCTCCAGGTATTTGTCCATTGTGGAAAGCAAAAGTCCTCCACTCCAGGAAAAATAGTTCATCAGTTTAAGCCAAAAAAAAAAAAATCTGGAGGCGTTAGCCAAAACAAGACAGCAGATATGTAAAAATTACAGGAAAAAAATCTTAAAATGGTTCAACTGATGTAAAAACACAAATTTTCTCAACCTTGATCCCAAACTTTTAACAGCAAAGCAAAAGTTTGCAAACTAAATCTACTTTTAAACCATTTTTCCTATTTTTGCATAAAATCACAGGGTAGAAATAACTAACAGCAATTTTTAGCTGGCTTTGTTGAAATATTCCATACAGGATCAGAGCGAACCGGTGGCATCCATTCGATGTATGCTTCAGGTATAAAGTTGGTCTCATCAGACTCCACCTGGGCTTTCCTCTTCTCGAGGGTACCAGAGCATTTTCGTTGGCCGGGTTGTCCAGTCCTGCCAATGGAGGCAAGCTTCCTCACCTTCTTTGGAGGTCTCTGGAACCCTGCAAACAAGGCAAACAGGTTCTCCTCTTCTTGGTTCAGCTCTTTTTCAACTTTCTGGAAGAACTCCACACAAAGCCACACAATCAAACTCACGTCCAATTTTTTGTTAAAACAGACAAAATCCCTATGGAAGTTATGCAAAAACAGACTCTGAAATAAGTAGCAAAAATTACTACTACTATTTGTATGCTGTGTTGGTATCAAGGGGAGAGAAAATGTGACAAGTTAGCTTTGCTGGGAAAAAAAAAGTGCAACCTTTCTGCAGATCCTGGTTACTCAAAACAAAACAAAACAAAAACTTTGTGGATTCAGGACAGAATGCATAAAAAATTTCCAGTATTTTGTCAAAGAAACCTTAGTAAATGTCAGGTGTATTTCCAGGTCTATTCAGTCCTTTGTAGGAAAGTTTTTTACTCTCAACAGTTCCATCAATAGGAATCTGTTGAGACCTTTTCTCTCTAAATTTCCAGAAACAATTTCTGTAGATGTGAAACAATTGAATTATATAATATTTCAAGGTGACAATCACCATTGACAATTTACATACATACCAGATACTACTGTTAACATTTTGTACATACCAAAGTTTTACCATTTTCCCAAGTGACAATGCTTCCCTTCCAGTTTTACTTCATTAGGTAAAAGCCAAATAGAACAAATTCATGTAATGCCTTCCCAGGAGGAAAAAGAGAAACTTTGTGGAGTGTCTCAGGAGCTCTACTGAGGTTCCACAAAATTTCCTTGCATCAGTCAAATGGCAGGCTACCAAATTTGTACTTGAATTTAGATTTCTGGGAAGCTTTGCCATAAATATCAGAAAATTAACAGAAACAACAATATTCAATCTCTATGAAGGCACCGGCTTAGTTCAGTAGCACAATGTTGACAATCAAACCATAACTTTTTGTTTTTCTCATAACTAGAGACTCTTTTTTTTTTTTCAACATCTATGGGCACCATGTATACCAATTTGTCGATCACTGGAGGTCAAGACGGTTAGACACAAGGACATACAGACAGACAACATATAGACACAAAGAGCTCTTTAGTTACCATTCATCACGTGTGGGATATCCCATACAACTGCAGTTTGTCTGATAGGCCAAAGTAACAATAAAAAAAAGCTTCAAAGTAAAAAAAAACTTCAAAGTAAAAAAAAACAAAAGTTGATAGGAAATAACAAAATCAAGATTAAAAACCTTTCTATGTAAAAAAAAAAAATACTGTCAGCATATGCATGATCCTAGATGTTACTTCACATCTCCTAAACTTTGAAAGGAAGAGATTGGTTAGAGCATGTTAGTTTTTTTTTTCCTCAGGGTTTCTTCAGAAAAAAAAAAAACGAGTTCTTGGGTATCCTGCAACAATAACTGGAAAAGAAGTCAGTAACATTCAAGTTTCTTTCTGTTTCTTAAATAAATATCTCAAGTCTTCAATGGGTTCACAAGACCAATGGGACTTTGTCTCTGGGTCAATTCCTTCTGGCGCTTTCTTAACTCTGGAATGATGTACCCAGGGTTTTATACCTGCAAGTTTCAGAGAAGTATGTGTGCTTAGCAAAACGTCATGTGGACCAGTCCATTTTTCTGACAGCTGGTTTTGGGCATCCCCACTCTGCCAGGTCTTCAGTAAGACCTGATCTCCAGGTTTGAAGGGATGCAATGGTTGATCAGGAGGCATAGAGATCCTTGAGTTTGCAAAGTTATGAATTACTGCCAGAACCTCCTGGATGTGTTTCACATATTGTGTGATCTGGCAATCTTGAGCTATTTCCGGATTGGCTTTTAGAACTGAGGCCTGGAAGGGTCTTCCGAACACAATTTCAAAGGGGCTTAATTGTAGCCCACTTCTAGGTGCCACTCTTATGCGAAGGAGGGCAAGGGATAGTACCTGGACCCAACAAAGCTGTGTTTCTTGGCACAGTTTCGCCAAGGATTTCTTTACGGTATGGTTCATTTTCTCCGTTTGTCCAGAAGACTGCAGTCTCCATGCAGCATGCAATTTCCAGTTGATCTGTAACGCGCTGCTTACTGCATGAGTAACATCAGAGACAAATGCTGGCCCATTATCACTCTGGATAGAATCCGGCAACCCAAAGCGAGGAATTATCTCCTTTAGCAGCTGTTTTGCAACCTCAGAAGCTTTTTCCGTCTGTGGGAAATGCTTCCACCCATCCCGAGAACGTATCCACAAAAACCAACAGGTATTTGAAGTTGCGTGTTGTTCTAGGCATTTGTGTAAAGTCCACCTGCCAGTCCTCAAAAGGGCACTTGCCTCGATATTGAACCCCAACGGCTTTAGGGTGGGAGTCAGTGTTGGGTTATTCCTGGCACATAGTTGACAACCTCGGGTGATCCGTTGTGCTATTCTATGCAAATATGGTCCCTTCAAATATGGGCGCACAGTTTCTAATAAGGCATCTCTCCCATAGTGAGATCCTTTGTGAAGATGTTTTAGCACCGGATACACCAGGGCCTCCGGGAGGAGTATCATCCCATGGGACTTTACTCTCCAAGTAGAGCTGGGGTCAAACTCAGTAAATCCCCATGCACGAGCTCTCTCCTCATCCTGCTCGGTGTATTCAGGAGCATAATGAGTCAGGTCCACAAGAGGGATGAGTGCACCCTGGAGGGCAGAACGGGCAGCGGCCTTAGCTGCCCGATCAGCTGCCCTGTTGCCCTTTGCCAAGTCAGACCCACCATTTTGGTGGCCAGGACAGTGCATCACAGCGACAGCTGATGGTAAAGCTACTGCCTTTAACAAGGCCAGGATTTCTAATGGGTGTTTGACATCCTTGTTACTAGCCGTAAGAAGTCCCCGCTCCTTCCAAATGGCCCCATGCATGTGGAGAATCATAAAAGAGTACTTGGAGTCAGTAAATATATTGACTCTTTTACCTTTTGAGAGTTCCAAGGCACGGGTCAGGGCTATTAATTTGGCTTTCTGTGCTGATGTACCTGCCGGAAGAGCCTTGGCTTCCACGGTGTTCTAGAGTGTCACCACTGCATATCCAGCACATCGACGGCCTTGATCCATAAAGCTGCTGCCATCTGTAAATAGCTCCCACTCTGGATCCGGCAGAGGCTGGTCCGTTAGATCTGGTCGGCTGGCATACACTGTGTCTATGGTTTCTAAACAGTTATGGATTAAAGTGTCATCCTCAAGTCCGTCTGCATTGCTTGGAAGCAGTGTGGCAGGATTCAGGGAATTAGAAACCTGCAGTTTCACATTAGGATTGTCCAACAGAGCTGCTTGATATTTTCCCATTTGCCCAGCGGTTAACCAAAGTCCACCCTTCTGCTCCAGCAATGTCAAGACCTGATGTGGCACACACACAGTGATGGGCTGACCCAATGTAAACTTCTCTGCCTCATGTAGGAGGTCACAAGTGGCAGCCACAGCACGCAAGCATGAAGGCCATCCCTTAGTGGTGTGGTCCAACTGTTTGGACAGATATGCAACGGGCTGCATTTCTGGTCCCAACAATTGGATCAGCACTCCTAGGGCAACCCCCTGTCTCTCATGTACATAAAGTCAGAATGGCTTCCTAAGATCCGGAAGTCCTAATGCTGGTGCTGAAATCAACTTTACTTTTATTTCATCAAAAGCCTTTTGACATTCCGGAGTCCAAGACAAATGTTCAGAGTCCAGGCCTTTGAGAGCATCATATAAAGGTTTTGCTATTAGTCCAAAATTAGGAATCCAAATCCTACAAAACCCCGCCATACCCAAAAATCCGCGCAACTGTCGCCGGTTACTGGGGATTCTAAGGGCTGAAATTACCTGTTTTCTTTACGTCATCAGGCTCCGTCTGCCTTTCTTGATTTTAAACCCCAAATACGTCACAGTTTGTTTGCATATCTGTGCCTTGTTAGGTGACACGTTGTAGCCACATTCTGCCAGGTGGTTTAGTACCACTATGGTATTTTCCAGACAAGATTCATAGTCTGGACTTGCAATCAATAAATCATCTACATATTGCAATAAGACACCCTGGTTTAGTTGAACCTTCCTGAGATCCCTGGCCAGTATTTCCCCAAAAATAGTTGGGGAGTTCTTAAATCCCTGTGGAAGCACAGTCCAGCAATACTGGAGAGTGCTCTTGGACTTAGGGTCCTGCCACTCAAAGGCAAAAAGCAGTTGATCCTGGACATCAATTGGGATACAGAAAAAGGCATCCTTCAGGTCTAATACTGAAAACCACCCATAGTCACCAGGTATGGCAGTTAATAGGGTGTACGGATTAGGCACAGTGGGATGTAAATCCTGAACAATGTCATTAATAGCCCTTAAATCTTGGACAAAACGGTACTCGCCTGTATGGGGTTTCTTCACTGGCAGAATTGGAGTATTGTATGGTGAGCGACAGGGCCGAATGAGTCCAGATTGAAGGAACCTTTTCAATACTGGCTCAATTCCCCTCAAGGCCTCCTCCCTTAAGGGGTATTGTTTCCTTCTCAGGGTTTTGCTCCCCTCTATCACTTCTATCCTTACAGGCTCCGCATTTTTCGCACGCCCTGGGGTTCCATCAGCCCATACCCACTTACTTACTCTTTCAACAATTTCTGGAGGTAAAATTTCACTTTTTAGTGGAGCATCTTGAGTAAGCAACATCTGGAACCGCAGGGCATGCTCTGGAGGAACCTGTAAGTGAAGCCTCTGATTTTGGGGTGAGAATATAATTCGTGCATTGAGCTTACTTAAAAGGTCCCGACCAAGTAGAGGGATTGGACACTCTTCCATGTATAGGAAGCTGTGCTGGAGCTGTGTGGTGCCCAGCCGGCACTCCAAAGGTTGCAGGAAGGGTGTCTGTTGTGACTTCCCTGTAACCCCAAAGACTTCTGCAGTCTTTTTGCTCATTTTAGTTAATTTCGAATTCAAAACTGAGTATGTTGCTCCAGTGTCCACCAAGAAATCAATCAGACGATCCCCCACAGCGAGGGTAACCCGGGGCTCCGAGGGGGTTATTTTGATGGGTTTAAGATCTAGTGGAACCCCTGGGCACTCCTATTCTTCATCTGAACCTTCTCCATGAACTTTCATTTGTCTCCTTTCCTCCACACTTGGCTCCCGATTCCTTCTACTCTGTCTATATTCCCTCCTATCTTCACCTGAGACCCTACTCTGTGCTATCACTGGTCTTCTCTCCTCTGTGCTGGGCTCTTGATTCCTTCTCCGTCCGTATTCCCTATCATCATCTGAGCCTCTACTCTGTGCTAACATCTGTCTTTTTTCCTCTCTCCTTGGTTCCTGGTTCTGTGTACTCCTCCTATATTCCCTCCTGTAACCCCTACGTGAATCATCCTGTCGTGGTGTCCTCAGTCTTCTATCCTGCCTTCTGTAATTACTGCGTCTGCCTCTTCCCTGTAACCTGGGACAACTGTACTTCCAATGTCCCTCTTCCCTACAGAAAGCACACTGATCTCTTCCCAGGGGCTCACGTCTCTGTCCATTACTGTTTTCCCGAAACCCTGGCCTGTGCTCTCTTTGTACAAAAACAGTCGCAGGTTTCGGTCTCCTGTCCTCTCTCCTGTTCTCTCTATTATTATAAACCTTAAATGCTAAGTCCACTACCTGGGACGGACTCATCTCTGTGATGCCGTCTACCTTTGCTAACTTTTTCCTTATGTCTGGAGCACAATATGTGATGAACACCATAGTGAACAAACGAGCATTTTCTGGGGCATCCGGATTTATATCCGTGTGGTCTGTATACGTCTGAATAATCCTCTCAAGGAACTCTGATGGATCCTCATTAGCCCCTTGTGAAAGGTCCAATAATTTGTTAAAATTTTTATGTTTGGGGATTCCCTGCTCCAGTCCTACCAATAAACATTTTTTATACAGATCCAACTTCGCCAGTCCTCCATTGTTGGGGTCCCATTTAGGATCTACCTCTGGGACAGCAATCTGTGGCTCTGGGGATTGGCTATCCTGTTGGCGGAGACGTTCAGCCTCCTCCCTGGCTTTCCTCACTACTATCCTCTGCTCATCTAGACCTAGTAAAACTTGTAACATCATCTGTATATCTGCCCAGTTAGGGCGGTGGGAGAGAAAAACGGAGGCAAACAAGTCCGCCATCCTCTTAGGAGCCTGCCGGTACGGGGGAACAGAGTTCTTCCAAGTTAGGAGGTCCCGTTGCAAAAAGGACGGTGTGACCAAAAGTACCCAGCAGGTCTCCCCTCTTCATTCACGCCACCTATCAGCAGCTGGCGAACAGGAAACTGTCCTGCCACAGGGCGATCTTTACTGCCAAAATGGGTGCCGCTCCTAGTGTGGGGAGGAGAGGCCATGATAACTACCTCCCTGGAGGGCAATGGAATCTGTGCGCAAGGGGCCTCAGGAGGGGCCTGGTCACGTGGTGAAGGCCTTTGTCCTGAAGCCTCAGGAGTCTGTGAGGGAGGGGCCACTTCACTTGGAGAAAGCCTTTGTCCCCATGAGTTTAAGGTATTTAGCATATGAATCTCTTCCTCCTCTTCTAACTCTGCCCTTCTACAGTCCTCATGGGAAGGAGAATGATTATCTCTTCTCTGCACCATTACTCTAGCCTTCTTCTGTGTCATATCCCATTCATGGAGGGCGGCCTGTATCTGGTCCTGCACATTTTTAGAGGCGGACTCAAAAACGTTACGATTTTCGTCCCTCACACTGCCAATAGCTGAATCAAAAGCCTGATTTTGTCGTTGCACTTGATCCTGCATGCTTTGAAAACCTGACTCAAAAGTCTGATTTTTGTCGTTGCACTTGATGCTGCACGCTTTGAAAAGCTGACTCAAAAGCCTGATTTTGTTGTTTCATCACTAAGTTAAGAGCTTGAATTTGTTGCAGCACATTCTCAGTATGTGAAGTACAACCACTACTTCTCATAGAAACAAGAATGTAGCACATGGAGCCTATGCACATTACCAAAAAAACACCTAGAAGCACAGACTGCAAAGGGATGGCTTGTAAAACATTCACATATGTATACAGAATTAAAATCACTTGCCATAAGCTAGGTCTAATCCAATTATTTACACTTATCAAACTGGTGGTAATATTTAATGGAAAAAGGCTACTTAAATTCAAGGCCGGAAAAAAACTGAAAGAACTCAAGTTAGGGATTAAACTGCTGAAGTTCATGGTTGAGGCCACGTTTGGGTCAAAACCACACCCACAACAGCCGTATGCGCAGAAAAAAAAACTTTTCAAGACGTGAAACAAAGAGTTTCACTGCGAGTCCTACAGTCCTAATGCACTTTTATGGTGACCAACGCAAGAAAAATTACTTTGGGTTGGTCAACCACGGGTGAAACTTGCAAATCACGTTGGGCGCCAAGCTGTTATAGAGCAACCCCGATATTAAACGGGTTCCTGGCTGTGGGTCCTCACCCGCGCGCTTAAAAGGGACTTATGAATACTCCACTACAGGCACACGCAAAAGGGTTAATAAAAGGTTTATTTACAAGAGAAAAAGAAATAAGGAAAATATACAACTCAGGGAGAAAAAAGGGAAATAAAGTCTTTAATGCGTCCTACCCGATCCGACGACCTGGAAACCCAAAGTCACTCTCAGAGCTGGCCTGACGCTGCGAGCTGGCGGAGAGCCAAAAATGGAGAGCCCCCCAAAGCCCACGTGTCTGCCTTTTGTATCCACCTGGCTGCTTAACCCCACCCTCAGGTCCCAGCCACCTTCCCTTTGGTGGTGATGGGATTTGGAGTTCCCAGTGTCTTTGGCTTTGACGTGGGGTGGGGGTGGAGTCCACAAAGCCTATATGGAATTTGCTTTGGGACATCATTTTCCCCCTAACAATAGGACATCCCTGTCCTGCCTGGGGGACATGCGCCAGGAAAGTGGGAGCCCGAGAGGAGCTTAGGGGTGCTCTGTGGTACTGTCGGACCCAAACCTCTTTGTTGACAGGCGTCTCCATACCTGGACCTGCCAGGTCGGCAAGGTGTGGAGCCAGCAGGAGCCTCCAGGAATGTTGTGTCCGGAATGTTCTAGAAGGAGGGACAGATAAAATAAGATCTGTTAGGAGGCTGCTGCAACAAGCCAGGTGAGAAAGGACATACCTGCAAGGAGGTGGTAGCGAGGATGCAGCTCAGTGGACAGATTCGGACTTGCCTTGGAGACAGAGCTGAGGACGCCCTCATGGAGGACATGGCAGTGGGGAGTGGAGGGCAGGGGCTTTGGGAAGCGTTTGCACTTTTGAGTCCCAGCATCTGCGTGTCCTGTAGGGCCCTGTGTGGGGTGGAGATATATTTTTTAAAGATTTATTTATGCATACAAGAGCTGGGGTGCAGGCTAGAGGTGTGGGGGGGGGGAGAGGATTCACCAGAGACAAAGTAAGGAACAGAACAGGCAGACTGACTGAAATGCACTGCTGAGGGGCGGCTCAGGAGAGGTCTGCAGCGCCATGTGGATTACCTCCCTGGCCGGCCAGGGGATGGAACTTGTGCTGCTGAGGCTGCAGGTTGCCCCTGGCACCACAGGGAGGCCCTTCCATTGTCTTAATATTGACAGTCACATGAACATATCAGAAGGAGTGTGAGTGACTGCACGGTGCAGGACGCAGCCCTGACACGGAGCCTGCTGAGCAGGCCTCTGCCATGAGCCACTCCCTGGGCCGCGGCATGCGGCCCCTGGCTCTGCCCCCACCCACACACCGTGGCCCAAAGGGCAGGGTTCTGTGACACAATCCGGGAATCCCGTAAGTGAGCAGCTATTGGGAGCCCCGCTACTCATGTCTGACAAAAGTCCGTGAAAGGTTCGGTGCAGTAAAGAAAAGGAGAGCCAGGCTACATTTCTCAAAGCGAGGGAAAGTTTATTGCGCCCTGGGTGGACCTCATACACCCAAGGTGGGGGTCAGTGAAGCCGTGCACGTTGTTAGGGGGAAGCAGGGTTTTATAGGGTAAGGAGGGGTCAGATGGGAAGTTGGGCTCCTATGGCAGGAAAAAGTTTGTTGGGCGGGGGAGTTTCCTGGGACTGGTAGAAGTTCTTTGTCTGAGAAGAGACTCATAGGGGGAGGGAGGAGGCTCATTGTCTGAGTCCTCCAGGCAGGTTTTCCACATTCCTGCCCCCTGGTGGGCTACCTGGTGGGTTTTTGCATTCCGGCCCCCTGCATGGACCTTTCAGTCTGGGATTGGGGCAGATTTCTGAAAAATCAGGAATCTCATTAGCTGACTCCAAGATTCTCCTCATTTGCTTATGGCTAGTTTCTATCATTGCTAAAATACGCATTTAAAAGTAAAACTGCAAATACTGATCAATCACTGAATAACCATTTTGATGACAAATGGCACTGCATGATACAAGTATTACATTTTTCATAAAATTAGTAGTCCTATTGTAACAGGGTGGTCCCCAGGAAAGGGGGAAGTTCCAGGTTCCCTGCCCCACCCAAGGGAGGGTGGAGCTGAGCAGGAAGAGGAGAAGCTGAAGAAGAGACTGAGGAAGAAAGGAGCAGGATGGAGCCAGGAGACCTGGAGGAGGCGCATGGAGCCTAGAGACACGTAAAGAAACTGTGCTTGTCTTTTGGTCGTGGACTAGGTGACACAGATGTGGGTGAGACCCGTGGGGAGGTGACAATGGCAGCTTTTATCTTGATGTTGATTTTGCTCTTTTCCTTCTGGGCTTGTCCGGTTGTTTGTGACCCTTTTCTGTGGGTCCCCACTGGAAGATGCTTTAGACTTGTAGCAGGCTTTGGGGCCTTGTTCTGGGCCGATCCCATATGGATGGAGTTTTACCCACGAGGGGACGGGTAACTTTGGGCGCTTCATTTAGAAACTAGACTCTTTGCCTTACCTGTATTGTTTCCTAGTTTTATTAAAGTTCCTTCCCATTAAAGTCTCATGTGTTTTGTGTTGATGCGGCAGATGGCAGAACCCATTTAGAATAGGCAGGTTTGCGGGGTTTGGACTGCCCCTCTCCCTGTCCTATAACACTTTGCCAAAAAGGCAGCAATTCAACATTTGGCTTTACATTAACCAGTGAAAAACTTCTGGAAACAAAAGATTGTAAACATCTATCGGCCAAGTCTTTGGTATAGAGATGTGGTCTTTTGAGGCAAGAGCTAATTGGAGAAAAAAATTCCTTTACTTTAAAGATAACAGTTAGGGGGCCTCCCCCGTGGCCCAGCGGTTGAGCACTGGGTTGCGAAGCTGCCCGCGGCCTCTGCGGTGCCGGTTCGATCCCCGGCTGCTCCCCGGCCACCGGAGGAGGGTCCCACATGGTGCGCAGACCTCTCCTGCCGCCCGCTGCTCCCCTCAGCAGTGTACTTCGGTCCTTCTGCCTGCTCTGCTCCCCGCTCTGGCTCTGGTGAATTCTCTCACCCTCCCGCGCTTCTGACTGTACCCAGTGCATGTATAAACCAAACAAACAAACAAATAATAAATAAATAAATAAATAAGACATGCCTCTAGAAAATTAAAAAAAATAAATAAATAAAGATAACAGTTAGGTGGCAGAGGTGAGTCATGCTCCAAGTATAAGAAAATTCCTGATAAACCAGGAGACGCCAATTGACTCCTGCTAATTCTTCCTGTTTGTTTAGGGCTAATTTTCTTGGATGTGACAATTGGTATGGTAGCTGTTAGAGTATACGTTCAAGAATAAGTCAACAGCAATTTTGTGAATGGTTGAGCTAGTATACATTCAAGAATCAGTCAACAGCAATTTTGTGAATGGTTGAGCAGCACAAATAATGCACTCGGAAATGGTCAATGTTACAACTACTGATATTGTTGTAGAGCAACCCCGATACAAAACGGGGTGCCTGACTGTGGGTCCTCACCCGCGCGCTTAAAAGGACTTATCAATGCTCTACTGCAGGCACACGTGAAAGGTTAATAAAAGGTTTATTTACAAGGGAAGGGGAAATGAGGAAATATACAGCTCTGGGAGAAAAGCGGGAGACAAAGTTTTAAATGAGTCCTACCCGATCCGCCGATCTGGAACCCCAAAATGGCGCTCTGAGAGCTGGCCGCCAGCCAGGAGCGGTGAAGCCGGGAGGCGAGTGATCGCGAGCCAGAGAGCCCTAGGCCCACGTGTTTGGTTTTTTATATCCAACCTGGCTGCCCAACTCCACCCTCAGGTCCCAGCCACCCTCCCCTTGGTGGTGATGGGATTTGTCTTCCCCAATGTCCTGATGGTTTTAGTCTGGAGTGGGGGTGGAGTCCACAAAGCCTGTATGGGATTAACTCAGGACATCACTTCCCCCTAA
Organism: Talpa europaea; assembly: GCF_964194135.1. Taxonomy (NCBI): domain Eukaryota; kingdom Metazoa; phylum Chordata; class Mammalia; order Eulipotyphla; family Talpidae; genus Talpa; species Talpa europaea. The sequence continues at coordinate 68,113 of NW_028168023.1, read as the reverse complement.
CAATTCTCCCCTTTAACTTTTTGCCACCATTTCCATGGTGATGAAGATCAAACATATGGATGGTGGGATACAGTCTCAGATGAAAGTTTTCCAGGGTTCCAGTCTGAAAGAAAACGAATCCCTCCAGGTATTGTCCATTGTGGAAAGCAAAAGTCCTCCATTCCTGGAAAAACAGTTGTACGCACAGGGAAAAAAAAAAAACAGACTTTTCAGGACTAGAGACAAATATTATACTGCTAGTCCTGCAGAACTAGTGCGCTTATGGTGACCAACGCAAGGAATGTTACTTTGGGCTGGTCAACCGCGGGTGTAACTTGGAAACCACGCTGGGCGCCAAACTGTTGTAGAGCAACCCCGATACAAAACGGGGTGCCTGACTGTGGGTCCTCACCCGCGCGCTTAAAAGGACTTATCAATGCTCTACTGCAGGCACACGTGAAAGGTTAATAAAAGGTTTATTTACAAGGGAAGGGGAAATGAGGAAATATACAGCTCTGGGAGAAAAGCGGGAGACAAAGTTTTAAATGAGTCCTACCTGATCCGCCGATCTGGAACCCCAAAATGGCGCTCTGAGAGCTGGCCGCCAGCCAGGAGCGGTGAAGCCGGGAGGCGAGTGATCGCGAGCCAGAGAGCCCTAGGCCCACGTGTTTGGTTTTTTATATCCAACCTGGCTGCCCAACTCCACCCTCAGGTCCCAGCCACCCTCCCCTTGGTGGTGATGGGATTTGTCTTCCCCAATGTCCTGATGGTTTTAGTCTGGAGTGGGGGTGGAGTCCACAAAGCCTGTATGGGATTAACTCAGGACATCACTTCCCCCTAACAATATGTCACATATTGACCATTTTTGAGAATCAAAGGCTATCACCATCTCCGCTCCTGCCCAATAAAATATTTGTAGTTCCTTAGAACAACAACCAGCAACCTTATGGAAGAGGAAATTGCCCCTTGATCTTACAGTTAAATACGGAAACTAGGCTGACTAGATAAAGTAGAGAAGTGATAGGTAGAAAACTCTTTGTTTAGATCAGGAGACTTCCCTTAATTGAGAGTTGGGGGCTAGGGAAGAGTCAGTGCGGCTTGCTTGGCATTAACGCCCTGCAGGCCCTTGGTTCCTTAATATCCAATCAATATTAAAACAATATACTATAGATGATGATTTCTATATAAAAGCCTTCTGTTTTTTACTTTAATCAATTAGTTATATGTTAGTCTGCTGCAGGAGGCCTTGTTGCTCCAGCCAGATAGGATACTGACAAGCAGCTAAGAGAAAAGGCCTCACACCGTGGGGCTGAAGATCTGGCATCCCTTTGCTTTCTGTTCTTGGTCATAGAGAGAGAAAAATTTATCAGAAAGTATATTAGGCAATAAATTATATGTAACCGCATACTGTAAGTAAATAGCACGAAAAATTGTTTGTTTAGAAATTAGTTGTTGGGCAGTTTGGCCCACTTGACAATGGGAGATGGTTTGTTGAACATGCCTGACAAGCATTACAATACAATAATTATAGTGGGTCCTTCTTTTGCCTTCCCTTGAAGTTTCTTGGGAAAGTTTTTAAATAAAGCTATTTGAATTAGGAGTTTCTAAATAAAAAAAGTTGTGATAGCTGAGTAGCAGCCAGCTCCTGCTGTGAGGGCCATGAGAATAAGAAAAGTCTTTTTTTTGCTTAGGCTTTAGCTGATAGGGATGTACTGGCCGGTATCCACTGTCTTAGGTTATTGTTTAGCTGAAACAATGAGTTCTAGTGTAAGGCTTAGTTTTTTTATTGACCTTGAAGGTTGCCTTCTTACTGAAAGCATGTAGTGGCCAAAAGCCCATAGAAAAAGAGATGCACTGATTGTTTCTGCTTTGTTTCTATGCACCTGATAATGTAATCTTGTTAGGGAGAAAAGGGATGTCCCAAAGCTAATTCCATATAGGCTTTGTGGACTCCACCCCCACCCCAGGTCAAAGCCAAAGACACTGGGAACTCCAAATCCCATCATCACCAAAGGGAAGGTGGCTGGGACCTGAGGGTGGGGTTAAGCAGCCAGGTGGATATAAAAGGCAGACACGTGGGCTTTGGGGGTCCCCATTTTTTGGCTCTCCACCAGCTAGCAGCGTCTGGCCAGCTCTGAGAGTGATTTTGGGTTTCCAGGTCGTTGGACCCACCTCTGGTAAGGGAATGGACTCCTGCACTTGGAGCCAATTGTGAGATGTTCCCTAGAGTTAATGTATTATTCAACGTAATTTGGGTTCCCTCAGGAAAGAAGAGAGGGAAACGCCCAGGCAGTCTTCCATGTGGAGAAGATGTGTGATGTGTCCTCAAACAAGTGAAAGGCAAGTGAAGAGTAGGAAGGAAGGAGAAGGGACAAGCAAAGAAGAGGCAGGAGGGAGAGAGGGAGGAAGGAAGGATGGAAAAATGATGAATTTACTTTATAACTAAATCATATCTTTATGACTTACTACAGTGCAATAGTTTTAAAACTTTTTTCAGCAATAGAAACTTTCATATAAAAAACATAAAATCTTGGTTTTTGTCATTCTGTGGGTCAGCGTAAAACAAAGATAACCCATTTTCCATCTATTATAAAAGTAACAGACACCAGATTTTTTTGTCTTATTCCTGTTTTAATTCTTGGGGGAAAAAATGTTCCTTGCCATTCTAGCGTGAAGACAAGCACTTTCTTTGGAGAATTTTAGGGAAACTGGACAAAACTAAATAATATGCTTCTGCAAAGTTAATTTTTTCAAGGCAGTAATGTCTCCCAAATCCTCTTTGTGGACTGCCCTGTGGACATGCTCTTTGGATGCTTAGGCATTGTTGGTAGAATCTCAGGAACCATGTTCTAGAAGGCCAAGGTTGTGGAGGCTTCCTTCTGTGTATCTGGTCCAAGAAGCCAAGACAGGAGACGCACGTCAGAAACCAAGAGACAAAGGTGCAGAATTATACACCTCCCCACGAAGTCTAAAAGTAGAGGTGCTCAGTTAAGCAGTGGGTAGCAAGGCGTGGACCTATTTTCACCACCTTGCTACCAGATGGATCCAAGCCATTTTCAATGGTTGGTTTTTGTTTTTTTTTTTTTAAAGATTTATTTAGAGGTGCAGGAGGGTGAGCAGATTCACCAGAGACAGAGCAGGGAACAGAACAGGCAGTTGGACTGAAAACACTGCTGAAGGGGGCAGCGGGCGAGGCAGGAGAGGTCTGCCACGCCATGTGGGTAGCTCCCTGGCCAGCCGGGAATCGAAACCGTGCTGCAGAGGCTACGGACAGTTTCATAGCACTGCGTTCAACCCGCTGTACCACTGGGGAGGTCCCAGTTTCAATGGTTTTGACAATGAAACTCACCTGGGTATGTGTGGTTTGCTTTGTCAAAGTTAAAATGAAACCCTTGAATTGGTGTCTTTAAAAAGGCTATGCTGTAATATGTAATATACTGTAATGTGTGCTTCAGTTTCATGTCAACTGAAACCAACCTCACAGCCCAAAATGACCTATCTCCCCAATCACAGATCTCCTGGAGCTAAGGACTGAGTCAGAACGAAGGGCACCTTGACCCCCAAACAAACTCCATTCCCTTCAGACGCTTTCCCCTTAAACTTCCTTCTGATAGACAGAGATGATTCCACACATCTTCAAATTCATACGCTGATGAAATTATTATCAATATACACATATACACACAGAAATCCATAGCACACATGCATGCACATATATACTCACATCTGTGTGTCTGTGTCCGTGTATGTGGCTTTGAATCTTGCTTTTTATTTAGTAGTGCTATGGCTTGCAGAAGTTGCCATGTCAGCATGTATTGGTCTATCTCATGCTGTTAATAACCGCAAAATATTCCATAATATGTATATACTTTAATTTATCTAATTCTTTTTTTTAATAGAGGCATGTTTTATTTATTTATTTGTTTGTTTGTTTGTTTGTTTTGTTTATACAAGCACTGGGTACAGTCAGAAGTGCGGGAGGGTGAGAGAATTCACCAGAGCCAGAGCGGGGAGCAGAGCAGGCAGAAGGACCGAAATACACTGCTGAGGGGAGCAGCAGGCGGCAGGAAAGGTCTGCGCACCATGTGGGACCCTCCTCCGGTGGCCGGTGGCTAGGGAGCAGCCGGGGATGGAACTGGTGCCGCAGAGGCCGCGGGCAGCTTCGCAACCCAGCGCTCAACCGTTGCGCCACCGGGAGGCCCAATAAAAAAATTAAAAAAAAAAAAAGGAGGCACAGTAACTGTTGTAGAGCAACCCCGATACAAAACGGGGTGCCTGACTGTGGGTCCTCACCCGCGCGCTTAAAAGGACTTATCAATGCTCTACTGCAGGCACACGTGAAAGGTTAATAAAAGGTTTATTTACAAGGGAAGGGGAAATGAGGAAATATACAGCTCTGGGAGAAAAGCGGGAGACAAAGTTTTAAATGAGTCCTACCCGATCCGCCGATCTGGAACCCCAAAATGGCGCTCTGAGAGCTGGCCGCCAGCCAGGAGCGGTGAAGCCGGGAGGCGAGCGATCGCGAGCCAGAGAGAGCCCTAGGCCCACGTGTTTGGTTTTTTATATCCAACCTGGCTGCCCAACTCCACCCTCAGGTCCCAGCCACCCTCCCCTTGGTGGTGATGGGATTTGTCTTCCCCAATGTCCTGATGGTTTTAGTCTGGAGTGGGGGTGGAGTCCACAAAGCCTGTATGGGATTAACTCAGGACATCACTTCCCCCTAACAATTCTCCCCTTTCACTTTTTGCCACCATTTCCATGGTGATGAAGATCAAACATATGGATGCTGGGATACAGTCTCAGATGAAAGTTTTCCAGGGTTCCAGTCTGAAAGAAAACGAATCCCTCCAGGTATTGTCCATTGTGGAAAGCAAAAGTCCTCCATTCCTGGAAAAACAGTTCATCAGTCCCAGCCGAAAGAAAACATCTGGAGGCATTAGCCAGAACAAGACAGCAGATATGTCAAGATCACAGGAAAAAAAATGTTAAAATGGTTCAACTTATGCAAAAATGAATTCTCTCAACCTTGATCCCAAACTTTAACAGCATAGCAAAAGTTTGCAATTAAGTCTACTTTTAAACCATTTTGCCTATTTTTGCATAAAATCACAGGGCAGAATAACTAAGCAGCAATTTTAGCTGGCTTTGTTGAAATACTCCATATAGGATCAGAGCGAACCATTGGCATCCGGTCAATGTAGGCTTCAGGTACAAAGTTAGTCTCATCAGACTCCACCTGGGCTTTCCTCTTCTCGAGGGTACCAGGGCATTTTCGTTGGCCGGGTTGTCCAGTCCTGCCAATGGAGGCAAGCTTCCTCACCTTCTTTGGAGGTCTCTGGAACCCTACAAACAAGGCAAACAGGTTCTCCTCTTCTTGGTTCAGCTCTGTTTCAACTTTCTGGAAGAACTCCACACAAAGCCACACAATGAAACTTATGTCCAATTTTTTTCAGTTTAAACAAAATCCCTATGGAAGTTATACAAAAACAGACTCTGAGATAAGTAGTAAAAGATTACTACCACTATTTTTATGCTGTGTTGGTATCAAGGGGAGAGAAAATGCAAATACAAGTTAGCTTTGTTGGAAAAAAAAAAATTACAACCTTGCTGCAGATCCTGGTCACCAAAACAAGAAAACTTTGTGGATTTAGAGCAAAATGCAAAAAAAATCATCAGTATTATTATGTCAAGGAAAACTTAGTAAATATGAGGCGTATGTCCAAGTCTATTCAGTCCTTAGTAGAAAAGTTTTACTCTCAACAGTTCCATCAATAGGAATCTGTTGAGACCTTTTCTCCCTATATTTTCAGAAACAATTTCTGTAGATGTGAAACAATTGAATTATATAATATTACAAGGTGACAATCACCATTGACAATTTACATACATACCAGATACTGCTGTTAACATTTTGTACATACCAAAGTTTTACCATTTTCCCAAGTGACAATGCTTCCCTTCCAGTTTTACTTCATTAGGTAAAATCCAAATAGAAAAAAATTCATCTAATGCCTTTCCCAGGAGGAAAGGGAGAAACTTTGTGGAGTGTCTCAGGAGCTCTACTGAGGTTCCACAAAATTTCCTTGCATCAGCCAAATGACAGGCTACCAAATTTGTACTTGAATTTAGATTTCTGGGAAGCTTTGCCATAAATATCAGAAAAATAACAGAAACAACAATGTTCAATCTCTATGAAGGCACCGGCTTAGTTCAGTAGCACAATGTTGACAATCAAACCATAACCTTTAGTTTTTTTCTCATAACTGGAGACTCTCTTTTTTTTTTTTTTTTTTTTTTCAACGTCTATGGGCACCATGTATACCAATTAGTCAATCACTTGAGGTCAAGACAAGGACACAAGGAAAGGACATACAGACATACAACATATAGACACAAAGAGCTCATTAGTTACCATTTATCACGCGTGGGATATCTCATGCAACTGCAGTTTCACTCATTGGCCAAAGTAACAAAAAGAAAGCAGAGAAAAAAATCTCAAAGGTAAAAAAAAAAGCAGAAAGTTAAAAAAATAACAAAATCAAAATCAAGATTGAAAACCTTTCTGTGTAAAAAAAAATAGTGGCACCATATGCATGATCCTAGATGTTATTTCACGTCTCCTAAACTTTGAAAAGAAGAAGATTGGTTAGAGCATGTTAGTTTTCTCAGGGTTTCTTCAGGAAAAAAAAATGAGTCCTTGGGTATCCTGTAACAATAACTGGAAAAGAAGTCAGTAACATTCAAGTTTTTGTCTGTTTCTTAAACAAATACCTCAAGTCCTCAATGGGTTCACAAGACCAGTGGGACTTCGTCTCTGGGTCAGTTCCTCCTGGGGCTTTCTTAACTCTGGAATGATGTACCCAGGGTTTTATGCCTGCAAGTTTCAGAGAAGTATGTGTGCTCAACAAGACATCATAGGGACCAGTCCATTTTTCTGACAGCTGGTTTTGAGCATCCCCGCTCTGCCAAGTCTTCAGTAAGACCTGATCTCCAGGTTTGAAGGGATGCAATGGTTGATCAGGAGGCATAGAGATCCTTGAGGTTGCAAAGTTATGAATCACTGCCAGAACCTCCTGGATGTGTTTCACATATTGCGTGATCCGGCAATCTTGTGTTATTTCCGGACTGGCTTTCAGAACTGAGGCCTGAAAAGGTCTTCCAAACACAATCTCAAAGGGGCTTAATTGTAGCCCACTTCTAGGTGCCACTCTTATGCGGAGGAGGGCAAGGGATAGTACCTGGTCCCAACGAAGTTGTGTTTCTTGGCACAGTTTTGCCAAGGTTTTCTTCAAGGTGTGGTTCATCTTTTCTGTTTGCCCGGAAGACTGCGGTCTCCAAGCAGCATGCAATTTCCAGTTTATCTGTAACGCACTGCTTACTGCATGGGTGACGTCAGAGACAAATGCCGGCCCATTATCACTCTGGATAGAGTCCGGCAACCCAAAGCGAGGAATTATCTCTTTCAGTAGCTGTTTGGCAACCTCGGAAGCTTTTTCCGTCTTTGTGGGAAATGCTTCCACCCATCCCGAGAACGTGTCGACAAAAACCAAGAGATATTTGAAATTGCCTGTTGTTCTAGGCATTTGTGTGAAGTCCACCTGCCAGTCCTCAAAAGGACACTTGCCCCGATATTGAACCCCAATGGCTTTAGGGTGGGAGTTAGTCTTGGGGTTATTCCTGGCACATAATTCACAACCTCTGCTGATCCGTTGTGCTATTTTGTGTAAATATGGGCCCTTCAAATATGGGCGCACTGTTTCTAATAAGGCATCTCTCCCATAGTGAGATCCCTCGTGAAGATGTTTTAGCACCGGATATACCAGGGCCTCCGGGAGGAGTATCATCCCATGAGAGTTTACTCTCCAAGTAGAGCTGGGATCAAACTCAGTAAATCCCCATGCACGAGCTCTCTCCTCATCCCGCTCGGTGTATTCAGGAGCATACTGAGTCAGGTCCACAAGAGGGATGAGTGCACCCTGGAGGGCAGAATGGGCAGAACGGGCAGCGGCCTTAGCCACCCGATCGGCTTCCCTGTTGCCCTTTGCCATGTCAGACCCACCCTTTTGGTGGCCAGGACAATGCATCACGGCAACAGCTGATGGTAAAGCTACTGCCTTTAACAGGGCCAGGATTTCTAATGGATGTTTGACATCCTTGTTACTGGCAGTAAGAAGTCCCCGCTCCTTCCAAATGGCCCCATGCATGTGGAGAATCATAAAAGAGTACTTGGAGTCGGTAAATATATTGACTCTTTTACCTTTCGAGAGTTCCAATGCACGGGTCAGGGCTATTAATTCAGCTTTTTGCGCTGATGTACCTGCCGGAAGAGCCTTGGCCTCCACGGTGTTCTGGAGCGTCACCACTGCATATCCAGCACATCGACGGCCTTGGTCCATGAAGCTGCTGCCATCTGTAAATAGCTCCCACTCTGGGTCTGGCAGAGGCTGGTCAGTTAGATCTGGTCGGCTGGCATACACTGTGTCTATGGTTTCTAAACAATTGTGGATTAAAGTGTCATCCTCAGGTCCATCTGCATTGCTTGGAAGCAGTGTGGCGGGATTCAGGGAGTTAGAAACCTGCAGCTTCACATTAGGATTGTCTAACAGAGCTGCTTGATATTTTCCCATTCGCCCGGCAGTCAACCAAAGTCCACCCTTCTGCTCCAGCAATGTCAAGACCTGATGTGGCACACACACAGTGATGGGCTGACCCAATGTAAACTTCTCTGCCTCATGTAGGAGGTCACAAGTGGCAGCCACAGCACGCAAACATGGAGGCCATCCCTTGGTGGTGTGGTCCAATTGTTTGGACAGATATGCAACGGGCTGCATTTCTGGTCCCAACAATTGGATTAGTACTCCAAGGCCAACACCCTGTCTCTCATGTACATAAAGTTTGAATGGCTTCCTAAGATCTGGAAGCCCTAATGCTGGTGCTGAAATCAACTTTACTTTTATTTCTTCAAAGGCCTTTTGACATTCTGAGGTCCAAGACAAAGGTTCAGAGTCCAGGCCTTTGAGAGCATCGTACAAGGGTTTTGCTATTAATCCAAAGTTAGGAATCCAAATCCTGCAAAACCCAGCCATACCCAAAAATCCACGCAACTGTCGCCGGTTGCTGGGGACTTTAAGGGCTGAAATTACTTGTTTCCTTTCTGTCATCAAGCTCCGTCTGCCTTTCCTAATTTCAAACCCCAAATACGTCACCGTTTGTTTACAGATCTGTGCCTTTTGGGGTGACACCTTATAGCCACATTCTGCCAGGTGGTTCAGTACCACTATGGTATTTTCCAGACAAGATTTGTAGTCTGGACTTGCAATCAATAAATCATCTACGTATTGCAACAAGACGCCCTGGTTTAATTGAACCTTCCTGAGATCCCTGGCCAGTATTTCCCCAAAAATAGTTGGGGAGTTCTTAAACCCCTGTGGAAGCACAGTCCAGCAATACTGGAGAGTGCTCTTGGACTTAGGGTCTTGCCACTCGAAGGCAAAAAGCGGTTGATCCTGGACATCTATTGGGATACAGAAAAAGGCATCCTTCAGGTCTAATACCGAAAACCACCCAAAATCACCAGGTATGGCAGTTAATAAGGTGTAGGGATTAGGCACAGTGGGATGTAAATCCCGAACAATGTCATTAATGGCCCTTAAGTCTTGGACAAAACGGTACTCGCCTGTATGGGGTTTCTTCACTGGCAGAATCGGAGTGTTATACGGTGAGCGACAGGGCCGAATGAGTCCAGATTGAAGGAACCTTTTCAATACTGGCTCAATTCCCCTCAAGGCTTCCTCCTTTAAGGGGTATTGCTTCCTCCTCGGGGTTCTACTCCCCTCTATCACTTCTATCTTTACAGGTTCAGCATTTTTCGCACGTCCTGGGGTTCCATCAGCCCATACCCATTTACTTACTCTTTCAACAATTTCTGGAGGTAAAATTTCACCTTTCGGTGGAACATCTTGAGTAAGCAACATCTGGAACCGCAGAGCATGCTCTGGAGGCACCTGTAGGTGAAGCCTCTGATGTTTTGGTGAGAATATAATTCGTGCGTTGAGCTTACTTAAAAGGTCACGACCAAGGAGAGGGATTGGACACTCTTCCATGTATAGGAAGCTGTGCTGGAGCTGTGTGGTGCCTAGCCGGCACTCCAAAGGTTGCAGGAAGGGTGTCTGTTGTGACTTCCCTGTAACCCCAATGACTGCTGCAGTCTTTTTGCTCATTTTAGTTAATTTCGAATTCAAAACTGAGTATGTTGCTCCAGTGTCCACCAAGAAATCAATCAGACGATCCCCCACAGCGAGGGTTACCCGGGGCTCTGAGGGGGTTATTCTAATGGGCTTCTCTAGATCTAGTGGAGCCCCCGGGCACCCCTATTCTGCATCTGAACTTTCTCCATGAACTATCATTTGTCTCCTTTCCTCTGCACTCGACTCTAGATTCCTTCTACTCTGTCTGTATTCCCTCCTATCTTCACCTGAGGCTCTACCCTGTGCTGTCATTTGTCTCCTGTCCTCTGTACTGGGCTCTCGATTCCTTCTCTGTCTGTATTCCCTGTCATCATCTGAGCCTCCACTCTGTGCTAACATTTGTCTTCTTTCCTCTCTCCTTGGTTCCTGGTTCTGTGTGCTCCTTCTATATTCCCTCCTGTAACCCCTACGTGAATCATCATGTCTTGGGGTTCTCTGTCTTCTATCCTGCCTTCTATAATTATTGCGTCTGCCGCTTCCCTGTAACCTGGGACAACTGTACTTCCAATGTCCCTCTTCCCTACAGAAAGCACACTGATTTCTTCCTAGGGGTTCACGTCTCTGTCCATTATTGTTTCCCTGAAACCCTGTTCTGTGTTCTCTTTGTAAAAAAACAGTCGCAGGTTTCGGTCTCCTGTGCTCTCTATTATTATAAACCCTGAATGCCAGGTCCACTACCTGGGACGGACTCATCTCAGTGACGCCGTCCACCTTAGCTAACTTTTTCTTTATGTCTGGGGCACTATGGGTAATGAAAGCCGTAGTGATCAGACGAGCATTTTCTGGGGCATCTGGGTTTATGTCCGTGTGGTTAGTGTAAGTTTGAATAATCCTCTCAAGGAACTCTGACGGATCCTCATTAGCTCCTTGCTCGAGTTCCAATATTTTGTTAAAGTTTTTTTGTTTGGGGATCCCCTGCTTCAGTCCTACCAATAAGCATTTTTTATAGAGATCCAACATCGCCGTTCCTCCATTGTTAGGGTCCCATCCAGGATCTCTCTCTGGGACAACAATCTCCGGCTCTGGGGACTGCCTATCCTGTTGGTGGAGACGGTCAGCCTCCTCCCTGGCTTTCCTGAATACCATCCTCTGCTCATCCAGCGTTAATAAAGTATGCAGCATGGACTGTATATCTGCCCAGTTAGGGCGGTGGGAGACAAAGATAGAGGCAAACAAGTTCGCCATCCTCTGAGGAGCCTGCCGGTACGAGGGAACAGAGCTCCTCCAATTTAGGAGGTCCGCAGTACTGAACGGATGGTGCGACCAAAAGTACCCAGCAGGTCTCCCATGTTCATTTAAGCCACCCATTGGCATCTGGCGAAGGGGAAACTGCCCTGCCTCAGGTTGATCCTTCCTGCCAAAATGGGTGCCGAGTCTAGTGTGGGGAGGGGACGCCATTTTAGTGTCCTCCCCAGAGGGCAGTGGAGGCTGTGCAGCCTCAGGGGTCTGTACGGGAGGGGCTTTGTCACGTGGAAGAGGATTTTGTCCTCGTGTATTTAAAGTATTTAAAATATGATGCTCCTCCTCTTCTAACTCTGCTCGCTGGCTGTCCTCATGGAAAGGGGAAGGTCTATCCTTTCTCTGCACCATTAGCCTAGCCTTCGCCTCCGCCATATCTAATTTATGGAGGGCGGCCTGCATCTGGTCCTGCATACCTTTAAAAGCTGACTCAAAAGTCCGATTTTGTTGTTGCACTTGAGACAGCATGCTTTGATAAGCTGACTCAAAAACGTTACGATTTTCATCCCTTATACTCTTAATAGTTAAATCAAAAACCTGATTTAGTTGTTGTATGGCCACGTTAAAAGCCTGAATTTGTTGTTGCACATTCTCAGTATGTGAAGTAGAACTTCTACCTCTCACAGAAACAAGAATGTAGCAAACTGCGCTTACACATATTACCAAAAAACCACCCAGAAGCACAGTCTGTAAAGGGATGGCTTGTAAACCACCCATGTATGTATACAATAGTAAAATCACGTGCCATACACCAGGCTTCATCAAATTATTTATATTAATGAAACTGGTGGTGATATTTAATGGAAGAAGGCTGCTCAAATTCAAGGCCGGAAGGAAACTGAAAGAACTCAGGCTAGGGATGAAACTGTATAGGCTCATGGTTGAGGCCATATTTGAGTCAAAACACACCCACAAGGGCTGTACGCACAGGGAAAAAAAAAAAAACAGACTTTTCAGGACTAGAGACAAATATTATACTGCTAGTCCTGCAGAACTAGTGCGCTTATGGTGACCAACGCAAGGAATGTTACTTTGGGCTGGTCAACCGCGGGTGTAACTTGGAAACCACGCTGGGCGCCAAACTGTTGTAGAGCAACCCCGATACAAAACGGGGTGCCTGACTGTGGGTCCTCACCCGCGCGCTTAAAAGGACTTATCAATGCTCTACTGCAGGCACACGTGAAAGGTTAATAAAAGGTTTATTTACAAGGGAAGGGGAAATGAGGAAATATACAGCTCTGGGAGAAAAGCGGGAGACAAAGTTTTAAATGAGTCCTACCCGATCCGCCGATCTGGAACCCCAAAATGGCGCTCTGAGAGCTGGCCGCCAGCCAGGAGCGGTGAAGCCGGGAGGCGAGCGATCGCGAGCCAGAGAGAGCCCTAGGCCCACGTGTTTGGTTTTTTATATCCAACCTGGCTGCCCAACTCCACCCTCAGGTCCCAGCCACCCTCCCCTTGGTGGTGATGGGATTTGTCTTCCCCAATGTCCTGATGGTTTTAGTCTGGAGTGGGGGTGGAGTCCACAAAGCCTGTATGGGATTAACTCAGGACATCACTTCCCCCTAACATTACTAGTGTTGGAATGAACTAGTAAGGTTTAAATTCTGAAATTTTCAAGAGGTAATTTCAGGATTCTTTTTCAGCATGTCTTTCTTTTTTGGGGCTAAAATTGTGTCATGGAGTCCGGCTTAGTAGAAAAATAACTTTAAATAATAATACTATATACACAATAGTTCATTTGAGAAGGAATAAACTGACAAATACAATAGGTCATAACAATACCAATGTGCTTAAAAACTAAACAAAAATATTAGGAAATTCAGAACACTTGTTTTCTAGGTTGCTTTTAACACTTTAGCCAAAATAAAGTGATTTCATAGTGATAAATATCAGGAAGTATAAGTATCATTGTTTTAATTCTATGTATATTACATATATCAATATGTGCACTTACAAATATATTAATAAGTATCTGAGGAAGGAGATTTAGAGAAAAGAGGTTAATCATTTTTTCCAAGGTTATCTATATATGACATTCACTTAAAATAAACAATGACTAATAATTGAGAAACTACACTGTACTTTTGTAGAATTAATAGTGTTCTAGTGATCAAGATACAGAGAGAATGTTGTGATAAAACTGACTTTTCAGTGGCAGGTAAAAAAAGCAATATAAGTAAGTTTTAATATATCCAATGGAGAAATAACAAATGGTGATAGGATCTGTACAAAGGATCAAAACAAACCAATTGAATTTTCAATGCCATTTAGGATAACATCAAAATATGAAACCCTTCAGGATATTTTTAATAAAATGTATGTATCTGTAATGCTATGAAAACATTATTCTTTGATGGAAATTATAAGGCTTCAATAAATGACAATATGAACTCTATTTACAGACCAGGATGCATACAGCAAAGTTTGGGAGAAAGCATAACTGCAGAGGGGATCACAGAGAGGCAGAAATGACTGAATCACCCTTCAGTAAGAAAAAGGAGGTCAGTGTTTCATGTGGACAAAGGAGAAGGAATTGTGAGACAAGGTCAAAGATATTCACAGAAACTAGTCACTCAGAACTTCCTAATTCAGGGTGATGGCCTGAACTTCATGCTAATTGTGAAAATGGAGAGAGGTGTTGGAGAGTGGAGTGAATTGAATAATTTGTGTTTGAGAAAAATCTCTTTGCATTGGGGAAACTAGATTGTAGGAGAACAAGAATGCAACAGAGAAAACAACCGAGAAACTTGCAGTAGACAAAGAGAGAGGAAGTGGGTCAGAGTGGTAAGTTGCTTAGGATGTTAGCTAATAGGGCTGATGTGGATGGGTATAGAAAGTGAGGGAAAGACAGAAATTAAAGATGCTTCCAAACTTTCTATCCTGAGCAACTTGGTAGACATAATTGCTATTTGCATTTTTTTTAAGACTTATTTATTTATTTATTTATACAAGCACTGGGTACAGTCAGAAGTGTGGGAGGGTGAGAGAATTCACCAGAGCCAGGGCGGAGAACAGAATAGGCAGAGTGACGAAATACACTGCTGATGGGAGCAGCAGGCACGACAGGAGAGGTCTGTCGCACCATGTGGGACCCTTGCTGGTGGCTGGGGATGGAACCGGCGCTGTAGATGCTGTGGGCAGCTTCGCAGCCCAGAGCTCAACTACTGTGCCACCAGGGGAGGCCGGATATTTCTATTCTTAGTTTGGTTGGGGATTGCCACACTATTTTCCATGATTGCAACAATCGAAATTCCTAACAACAATATACAAAGATTTTTTCTCTCCACAACTTTACCATCACTTGTTTCTTGTCTATTTTGATAATAACCCTCTTAACAGATAGGAGATGATCGCTCATTTTGCTTCTGATTTGCTTTCTGAATAAGAGAAGAGGAACACATGTTCATGGGCCTGCTGCCATCTCTGTCCCCTGTGGATAAGTCGCTCTTCAACATCCCTGTCCACTTTTTAATGGATATATTTGTTCTTTTGGTAATGAGTTTAATGAGTTCTTTATAAAATTTCTATATTAAGCCCTTGTCTGACATATGTAAGTATTTTCTCCAAGTCATTAGCTTGTCTTTTTTTTTTTTAATGGTGGTTTCTTTCACTCTATAGAAGCTTTTTAGTTTAATATTGTCCCATTTGCTTATATTTGTTTTTGTTTCCTTTGCCAACGTAATTCAATTAACAAAAGTCTCTCAGGCTGATTAAGGAACTCAGTCATTTTTGTTTTTCTGTGTATTTTGTGATTTCAGAACTTATATCCACGTCTTTACTCCACTGTTGGTGGAAATAAAGACTGTTTCCCTTCCTAGAAAAGTAGGATAGATATTTCTGAAAATACTAAAAATAGTTCTACCTTATGATCCAGCAATCCCATTCTTTAGATATCTCTCTGAAGTATACAAAAACACTAATATGAAAGGATATGTGCACCCCTATATTCATTGTAATAGTATTTTCAATACTCAAGTTATGGAAGCAACCTAGGGGTCCAACAACAGATGAGTTGGTTAAGAAGATACGGCGCACAACACACGAATACTACTCAGCTACTAAAAAAAACCCACCAGATTAAATCTTGCTATTTGCAATAATATCGGTAAGACCGGAAGAGACTATGACTCACAGAATTAGTTAGAAGAAAGGTAATACCAGAGAGAGTAAATGGTTTGCTTACAGATACAAAACTATAGCCTAACTTGAAAATAAACCAAAACTCTCTTACTTAGAGACCAATTTTCCATCACCTACTGAAAAATTTATGGGCACAGAATGACCTACATCTATATCAAACATAGTGTTTTTCATTAGACTGTTATTTCATTGCAATCTGGTTCAGTATGCAAACTTGTAACATAAAAAGGTGATGAAGACCTATTTATTAAAAGAGATAGATAAAAGGGATCTGAAAAGTATTATCCTTCAGGGCCACCATGTGAAACCCTGCCATTTGTTATTTTCCATTTTGTTATAATAATTTCAGAGTCACTAAAAAACCAGAAAAGCTGTTCATATCAACCATGTAGTATATATTCCTTATACATGCATACCAATTAATTTAAATCTAAAACTTGCCTGTTACATGATTCATTGATCAGTAAAGACACATTAATTTTCTATTAAATTCTATATGGCCAATACTGCAGTGAGAAATTATTGGGAAAGTGGCCTGGCTGGTGGCTTAGTGAGTAAGTCTCAGCTCTGTCACTACTATAGTCTGAGTTCAATTCCCCCACGAGGGAGCTAAGCCACATAGGGTGCAGCAGCCTTCTCCTGTCATGCCTGCTGCTCCTTTTAGCAGTGTATTTCAGTACATCTGCCTGTTCTGCTCCCCACTCTCTCTGGTGAATCCTCTCAACCATTGCACCTCTGGTCTACACCCCAGTTCTTCTATGCTTAAAAAAATACAAAGGTGGCAGTCTTTGGAAAATCTGCAAAGCAGATCAAGGAGAAAAGAGTTTAAATGAGATACTATTTGAGAATAGCACAGAGCAATATGATGAAGGGATAAACATGGTAACTCAAACTAAAGCATAAACTAACTGAAGTATAAACATTTTGAGAATAAATCAATTGCTAATTCTGTTACATTACATTCATTTATCAACTGTTAATCAACTTGCTTCAGTGTACTTCTGCTACATTGTCTAGTCCACAAATCACTATACAACAGAATACAACTTAAATATGTGAAGGGAAACTCCGTTATGGAAGTTTGTGGATGGCTCACAGCTATTCCATGCAAACACAATTTGGGGACCTCACCTCAGGAAACCACAGGAAACAGGTCTGGGGCCCAAAGTCTCTACAAGGGTGGTGCCACAAAATGCCCCCAGTGTGGCAGAGAAGTGTGCATGCATGAGCCACAAATCCATGGTCCTCCTTGGAACCTGGGCCCAGGTTACTTATATAGGCTTATGAAACAGGACTCGGGCCCTATTCCAACATGTGCTAGGGATCAAAACCATGGCAATACAACCCTGCACTTCCATTACATTGTGAGTTCTCATGCATCAGGAAATAATCTTTTCACCACCACAGAGGACACTTGATTTTCCTAGGGCTACAAGACTTAAGGAGTGATTTATTACTATCTCATCTATTTCTTTCTCTACCACTGTTCCCTATTGGAATTTTAATTTGGCATTAAAATTAGCCAAATCAGACTGGAAAGGAAAGGAAAACAATGAAATAACTGTAGGGGGCTTTTTCCAGGACATAATTTGAGGAAATTCAAGGATTTTCTATATTATTGATGCAGATGTTCGCTACATAGATCAACGGAGGAGCAAACATTTTCTTACCCATGACCTAGATGTGGTATAAATGGAATTATAAATTTCCTCCATATCTGAGGATTGGAAAGCTGATAGTATAATATTCCATTTTATATGCATACATCACATCTTTTTATACAGTTATTATTGATGGACACTTAGGTTGTTTGAATGCCTTGGAAAGCCCAGGTGGAGTCTGATGAGACCAACTTTGTTCCTGAAGCCTACATGGACCGGATGTCAAGAGTTCTCTCTGATCCTATATGGAGCATTCCAATGAAGCCAGCTAAAATTGCTGTTTAGTTATTCTGCCCTATCATTTTATGCAAAATTAGGTAATATGGCGTGAAGGGACAGTCACTTTTCCAGTGACCCTAGATGTTGCAGATGAGGCACTGTCCTGGCGGAAGGCTGGGGTTGGGGCAATGTTTGGACCAGTAGCCCTCCAGGCCACACTTGAAGCAGGCTCCTGATGGCGGTTGATGGGGGCCCATGGGGCCCATTGTCGTCCTCTGTCAGGCAGCAGGTGCTGCGGTCATTGGAGGAGCAGAGCATGACAGCCTCAAGGCAGCTACTAGGGCCTGAGCTTGAAGCTCAGGCAACTACGGGTCTCTATCCTGTCCTGTTCCTCCCAGTTGTTTAATACTTTAAAGGCTATATTCAGCAGATCCCAGAGAGGGGGCTGAGGACTGTCCTCACTCTTTTTTTTTTCCCTAATGTCGGGGGCTGAAAGATATAAAATGGGTAGCCAGAACTGTGGCACCTCCAGGCGAGTCAGGATCTAACCTACTGTATTACTGGAGGGCGTCAGTGAGGCGGCTAAGGAAAGTGGACGGATTTTTGAGGGGAACTGCATGATCTCTCACAGCTTGTCAAAATTAGCTGCTTTATGGGCTGCTGCTTGGAGACCGGTTAAGAGGCAGGTGATGAAGCATCTCAGGGAGCTCTGCCCCCCGCAACCCATGTCAGTGTCAGTCTGGTATTCCCAGCCAGGCTTCTGGGGGCACGGTTGTTTCAGTTAAGTGGACCTGATCTGTATGGTCTTGGGCAGACCAAAAAACATGTTCCCTTTTATTAGAGGTCAGGGTGGAAGAGAGGGTAACATGTCAATCATGACACGTAAGGTCATAGGCTTGGGTAAGATAATGAAACTCTTTGGCATAGATAGCGGGGTCGTTAGTGAAAAAGCCGAGACGCTTTCCAATCTGGGAGAGATCAGACAGAGGGAAAGGATCCTGGACTCCACCTACTCCTTCGGTCCCTGCAACCTCCCTAAGGGGACAAAGAGGACGATTGTGAGAGCAGGTGTGGTGGCTGGGAGGTGGAAGTTGGGGGCTGGATTGGGGAGCTGAAGGAGGTGAAGACTGAAAATCTAGAGGATCAGAGAACGTAGAGGAGGGGTCCCAAGAGGGCGAAGAGTGAGAGGAATCTCGAGACTTGGAAAGTACTACAGGTTTTCAGGAGGGAGGGATAGGAGGGAGGGATGGGAGGGACGGGAGCGCAGGAGAAAGCAAGCCTGGACATAAGGGATCTCTGACCACTTTCCATTACAGTGACAGAAATTGTTTAGGCCTGTGTAGGATAAATGGTTTTTCAGGCTTTTCTGCCCTCCCACCATTAAGTTGCTCTGCCTGATGGGGCTCCTGCACTTGTTACATTGTTGTGTTGCTTACTTCTGTGGGCCATGGGAGGAGTACTGAGAGAGTGGGCAAGAGAAGCAGGAGAGAGGCAGGAGAGAGAAGGCAAGAAAGAAGGCCAAAGAAACCCAGAGTGAAGGCTTGCAGGGGCATGGAGGCCTGCCAGGTACACTGCCTTCCGTGTACCTGGTTGCTGCACTACATGTAAGAGCGCAATAAAAGCCTGAGAAAGCCACTGAGGGCTCCAGGACTCCTCTCCTTTACCTGTCTGCTGGATCAGAAAACCTGCACTGTGCCCATCCTATCCTGGTACTACAGTCTGTAAGGACCGTGAAATGGAAAGTGCCATGTTCTGGCCAGTGAGAGCCATTCTCCAATTGATATTGAGGCCGTGCAGCGTTGCAGGAGAAGATGGGACACTTAGGGTGCATATCTGGCTTAAGTTCCAGCGAACTGAGGTTTGAGAGAAGTGGAGTGGCCGGGCTAGGCTTGGAATTGGCAGACCTCATGACTAAGTCAGCTCCTCTACCCAATGAATGGGGGTACAGACTCAAGACCGCAGCGTCCCACGACCTGATGTGACCTGTGGGGGCACAGGCCCCGAATCGCAGGGTCCCACGACCTGGTCCTGGCCTTTGGAATGGGGGCAGGCAAGCGAGGGGGACGTCTCCACCGCACGGTTGTCGCCTGGACTGGGACACCTGGACTGGATGGGCATCCCTAAATCCAGAACCAGGAGCAATGGGGGTCGACTGGCGTAGGCCCGCGGTTTCTGGAACAGTCGACCAGGATAGGGGGTGAGGAGAGGAGCCGGGTAACCAGGGGTGAGGGCCTCCTAGGAAGGAGGGTCAGGCAGTGACTCACCCCAAGGATCAAGGCAGGTGGTGGATGTGAGGCGTCTGCAATGGAGAGGAGAGGTCCCAGGGACAGGGAGGCGGCCCCGGCGCCAGGGAACACAGCCTTCCGGGTTTCGGGCACCAAGATGAAAGGTTTGGCGCGGTAAAGAAAAGGGGAGCCAGGCCAAACTTTCTCAAAGGAAGGGAAAATTTATTGTGCCCCAGGGTCAGCTTCTCAGACCCAAGGTTGGGGTCCCTGAAATCGTGCCCCTTGTGGGGGGAAATGTCCTTTTATAGGGTGAGGAGAGGTTAGGCATCGACCTTTCAATTTTATTTCTCTTTTCCATATTTTGGAGTGAGTTGGCTTTTTGGATGGGGGAGGGATGCTGCTTTCCTCTCTTCTCCTTTTTTATTGCAACTTTCCTCTTCAGGCAGCTTGCCAGCATCAAAGGTTTTTCTTAGGTGTTCCGGTTTTTATGGGAGAACTTACTCATAGCATTTCTTCACCGCCATGTTGATTTGCTGACTGTTCTGGAGATTCAATACTTGCTGTTACATCTGCCTCCAGGAGGGGAGAGGGGGATCAGAAAAGGAGTGAAGGTCAATGCAGGGGCCAGGAATGAGGAAGCCCACATAGAAAAAACAGGATGGCCCTGACTCCAGTACCCCTGATTCCATCAAACCATAACTGAAGCCATAAGCAGGAGATAAACAACTTGGCTCCACGGAAAACAACATTGTTCTGCCTAAACCTATTTCCTGCCCTGCCAACCCAGTTTTCCCACCTAACTTCTCCTCACCCTATAAGAATGACCCTCCCCCGACAGAAGAAGAGACTTCACTGACCCCCCCCCCCCCCACTCTGCGTCTGTGAACCTTGCCCAGGAGTGCAATAAAGTTTCTGCCTTTTAGAAACTGGGCCTGGCTCTCCGTCTCTTTACTGCACCAATGCTTTCAAGGAGGAAGATGGATCTTGTGGACTCAATGAAGCAGTCCACTTGACCAACCTGGGGTGATCTAAAAAAGTTAATGAGTGAAACAGAAAATACTTTAATGATCATGGGGACGCCTGAGACCCCAGAAAATTTTGTTCTTCTCAATGTTAGCTCACACTGACACCAGAATTACAGGTTTTCAGGCCTAGTCTCCTAGCTAGGAATGGATTCCAGGCTGCAGTGGCAATGCTGAGTTTCAGTCCCTAGACCACCACGGGCTGGTGTCTCACAAATTCACAGAAGGAACTTTGCTGATGCTCAGGCAAGCAAGTGCGAAGAGGCAGAGTTGGTTAGAGAAAGAAAAAGTTTATTGAGGAGAAAGGAACAGAAATAAAGTGGGACTCCCAGGCCAGTGGAACCAGGCCAGGGAGGGGCAAGGAAGCCCCAGTGGATTGTGCCTCAGGCAACATAGACTTTCTTTCCCTAATTATTCTAAATCTCCACCAGCATCTTTGTGATTGCTTAGTTCTCAGTGGTCTGACTCTCTGCCTGAATGTCTCTGTGCCCAGAACTAAGTCTCTGTGTCCTAGCCCTTGTCTTTTTTCTTTATTGTCCTTATCCAGGAATGTTCTGTTGACCCTAGTCCTAGGGTGTGTGGTTAGTCCCATTAGGAATTTGTTGCCCTTATCTCTGGAGCCTTCCTTAACTCTGCTGCAGTCCCCACCTACAATGTCCCCCCTCTATGGATGGAGCCCTAACTGCCATTAGCACGAAGTGTCCACAAAAGGGGAAAGTTCCAGGTTCCCTGCCCCACCCAAAGAAGAGTAGAGCTAAAGTGAAGAGAAGAACCTGGAGAAGAGACTGAGGAAGGAAGGAAGCAGCATGGAGAGCCAGAAGGAGACCTGGAGGAGAGAGACGTGAAGAAACTGCACTTGCCTTTTGGTCATGAACTGGGTGACACAGAAATGGGTGAGACTCCTAGGGAGGTGACAATGGCGGCTTTTATCTTGATTTTGATTTTGCTTTTTTCCTCCCAGACTTGTCTGGTTGTTTCTGATCTTTTCTTTTGGGTCCTGGCCAGAAGGTTCTTTAGACTTTGGGCATTGTAATGCAACCATCCCATACCCTGTAGGTTCATCATCAGTTCAAGCAGCTATGTTGGTGTTTTCATGTTCTCCGCCTCTTTCCACCACACTCCACCACACTCCTCCGTTCTTGGCACCATGCCACAACACATCATGTACTCCGCACCATGCTACACCATGCTGCGCCATGCCATCCTCCACCCCATGGCTGAGTGTGCATACATGGCGGGAGGGCGGAAAAGCCTGATGCTTTTCCCTTTTACTTACCCCATAGGCAAGCTTCCAGGCCTTGCTCTGGGCTAATCCTGCTTGCGTGGACTTTTACCCACAAAGGGACAGGTAACTGTGGGTGCTTGATTTAAAAACTATATTCTTTGTCTTCTCTGTATTGTTCCCTAATTGTATTAAAAGATCCTTTCCATTAAAAGTCTTATATGTTTTGTGTTGATTCAGTGGATGGCAGAACCTATATAGAGCAGGCAGGTTTGGGGGCTCTGGGGTGCCCCTCTCCCTGCCCTGTAACAAAATGATGTCCATCTGATCAATGACTGCTTCCTGGTGAAAGTGGGCGACGTGGGGAGGCAGTCAGGGCTCCACTTCAGGGCAATGATCTAAGGGACCTCAGAAGAAGAACAGTGGAGGTTTCACAGTGGGTTCCATTGAAGGACCATATGGAGTTTGATGGCCTCCAGGCAAGAGATGATCCTGATGAGGGCATTGAGGATGCAGGTCCCAAGCAAGAGAAAAATGAAGAAAAAAGTTTTATTTTTAATTTTTTAAAGATTTATTATTTATGCGTACCAGAGCTGGGGTACAGGCCAGAGGTGCAGGGGTGGGGGTGGTGAGAGGCTTCACCAGAGACAAAGTGGGGAACAGAACAGCCAGATTGACGGGAAGTACACTGCTGACTGGAGCAGCTGGCGAGTCAGGGGAGGTCTGCTGCGCCTTGTGGGTAGCTCCCTGGCCTACCGGGGGGTGGAACTCATGCTGCAGAGGCTGCGGATGGCTTCATAGGTTGTGTCTTACCCCCTTGCACCACCAGGGAGGCCCTGAAAAAAAGGTTTTAGTAAGGGAATGTAAAAGGGGAACAGCCAGGGCAGGAATTGGGTTTTTTAAGGATTTAAGAGTAAGGAGGGCACAGACTCATGAGTAAGCCCTGAACTCCAGGTGTTACATAACCACTGAGACTAGGGACTTCAAGGAGCATTGTTGGACTTTGGCTTGAGGGTTATTATGGTTCCATCAGGAAGACAGGAGTTTTCTTTAATTGCACCCTGAGAGGGGTGGCAAAAATACCTCATCCTGGAACTGTAGTGTCCTAAATGCCTGGAGGTGCTGTGGCAGCATCAGTGAGAATTAGGGCTTCCGTATTATTTCTATACTGGGTAGCAGCATCTGGGAGAGAGGAAGCTAGGAAAGCAAGACTAAAATCCTATAAACATGTGGCCTCCTAGCGAGCAAGGAAGCCATGCTGTGCAGTGTCCTGGCTCAGGCTGGCCATCAGTACTAGTGAGGGGGACAATCGACCAGTAGGTCAGTCCAAGGAATTGGAGCAGCAAGGCAGAGTAAGTAGCCCCTTATTTACCAAAATGGCGATCTTTTTGTCTGCCATTTCTAGGGTCATTCAAGGCTTATCCATAGAAACAGTAAACAGAGGAGACTGGCTCACCTCTGGGCTTCTTCAGAGAAGGTCTCCTGCAGCAGGTTCTTCACAGTCAGAGCCAACTGGCAGTCAAGTCTGTCCTCCCAACCTGGCCTGTGGGTTGGGCTGGCCCCTCTCTCTCTGGAGAGTAGAACAGTCTTTCTTTCAGTGCCCTGTGCAATGGCACTGAGGGCATAACCCTGGGGGCAGTTTACTTCCCCTGAGGTGTCCCAGTTGCTGGCAGTAGAAACAAACTGGCAGCCCATTAAGAGGTTGAGGCCCTGGTTGCCCTGGGGCGCATGGGGCCTTGGGTGAGTCTGAGGTGGCAGGGCACTGACAATGGCAACTGCCATATACTGCCATATACTGGGCTCTTCTCTTTTCTTTCTCCCTCTCTTTTTTAGTCTAGTGAGTCCCCTCCATGTCACTGTACCTTGAAGGCCATGTCCAAAAGGGTTAAAAGGATCTTAGGTCCTTGGTTTAGTCTCTGGAGCCTGCACCTTATGTCAGAGCAAGGCAGGCTAAGGAAGGAGACCGCTAAAATGCTTGTCCTTTTCTGGGTCTAGATTAGTGTACCTTTTTATAGCCTCAGCAAATTTAACCTGAAATGATGGGAAATTTTTGGGCTTTTCAGTATAACTTTTCTGGCTTATTAGGTTTAAGAAGTCTTATGTATTTTAGAATAATCTCATTAGTTTACATTTATGTTGAACAGGTGTAACAATCCTATGAGAATACTTCCCATGAGGTATCAGTATACCCAAATTGACTCAGTTGTTTGTTTTTCACAATGAAAAACAATTTTATCTTTTTTTTTCAGATTTTATTTATTCATGCATACAAGAACTGGGGTACAGGTCAAATGTGTGGGAGGGTAAGAGGTTTCACCAGAGACAGAGCCGGGAACAGAACAGGCAGACGGAAATACACTGCTGAGGGGAGCAGCAGGTGAGACAGGAGAGGTCTGCCACGCCAGGTGGGTATCTCATCTGCCGGCTGGGATCAAACCCACACTACAGAGGCTGCTGACAGCTTCACAGCGCTGTGCTCTACCACCTGAGCCACCAGGGAGGGCCTTATCAGGTGTCTTAAGAGTCCTCTTAAGACAAAATCTTTACTATTTCAGAATGAAATTGTCATAGAACAAACTTACAGATCTTAAAAAAACAATTACACAGAGTAACAAGGATTTTTTTTTAAAGATTTATTTTTTATTTATGCAAGAACCAGGGTACAGGCCAGATGTGCGGGAGGGTGAGAAGATTCACCGGAGACAAAGCAGGGAACAGAACAGGCAGACTGAGGAAATACACTGCTGAGGGGAGCAGCGGGTGAGACAGGAGAGGTCTGCTCGCCATGTGGGTTGTTCTGAGGCCGGCGGGGATTGAACCGGCACTGCAGAGGCTGCAGACAGCTTCACAGCACTGTGCTCAACCACCTGTGCCACCAGGGAGGCCTGTAACAAGGATTTTTAAGAGTAAATCTATTTCTTTGGCAAGGCTCAGCAATGCTGACATGATAAGGGTTTTTTTCATGTAACCTGAGGATAAAAGAGCACGAGGATTTTTAGATTACCTGAATAGTCTTTAATTTGTTACAAGAAACAAGTGAAGGGCCTCCCCTGGTGGCACAGGCAGTTAAGTGCTGTGCTGTGAAGCTGTCAGCAGCCTCTGCAGCACTGGTTCAATCCCAGTCAACCGGCAAGGGTCCCACATGGCCCAGCAGACCTCTTCTATCTTGCCCGCTGCTCCCCTCAGCAGTGTATTTCATCAGTCTGCCTGTTCTGTTCCCCTTTCTGTCTCTGGTGAATCCTCTCACCCTTCCATGCATCTGGTCTATACCCTGGTTCTTGTATAAAATAAATAAATAAATAAATCTTTAAAAAAAAAAAAAACACAGACTAGTGAAGCAGTTTTAGAATACCTTAATTTTTATATATAAAAAGGACTAAAGATTGGTGTTACATAGGTGCACTCCTGATATTTATGTTAACTAAAATATTTTATAGTAAATCATTTGAGCACACAAATTTTTTTTTTACTAAAATCCCTCTCTCAGGCCTTCATCACTTTCTTTTGCTTTCTTACCATTTCACTTTAAAGATACCCATCTTACTTTAAATTATTTTAAGGACCTTTAGAATATCCATTTTCAATACATTCCTACTTCTTTTTAAAGATCTACTTCTTTTTAAACACACACATATATTCCGGAGTTTTGTACCTGTAACCCATATATATATATATATATATATATATATATATATATATATATATACACATATATATACTTGAAAAATCAAAGTTATCTGGATAAATATAATAAAAACAAATAACTATGAAGATAAATCAGGCATGGACTCTGTTCGGAGGAGAGTGTGGTCACAGGAATGTGCTGAGAATGGAAGGGCTCTTTGACTTGTTTTAGTTTATGTTTGACACATCCATTTAGGCAAGTTTTTAATATCCTTTTTTATATCAAGGAGGTTTCCAGAAATATAGAAGCTAGAATCTTTACATAGAACAAAAAAGTATCCATATTTAACCCTTAGTTAAAACCTAGGGTCTAAGACCACAACAATTTTAAAGTCAAGCAGTCTGTACTTTCTTGGATAAGAAAACATTTTGAGTCTGTATCTCCAAGTAATTATTCTTTGGCTTTATATTGTTTCTGCTCTGTCTCACTGAGACCAAGCGCATTTTTAAGACAAAAGACATTTGTTGTTTCAGGAACCATGTATGGGAAGTGTAACATGGTGGTGCCTAGGAAAATGGAAGGTTCCAGGTTTCCTGTCCCACCCAAGGGAGTGTGGAGCTGAGTAGGTGGAGAAGAAGCTGGAGAGGAGACCGAGGAAGGAAGGAAGCAAGATGGAGCCAGAAGGAGACCTGGAGGATGCACATGCAGCAGAGAGACATGTGGAGAAACTGTGCTTGCCTTTTGGTCGTGGATAAGGTGACACAGATGTGGGTGAGAGACCTGTGGGGAGGTGACGATGGCGGTTTTTGTCTTGATTTTGATTTTGCTCTTTTCCTCCCAGACTTGTCTGGTTGATTCTGATCCTTCTCTGAGGGTCCCCACCAGAAGGTGCTTTAGACTTTTGGCAGGCTTTAGGGCCTTCCTCTGGGCCAATCCCGTTTGGGTGGACTTTTACCCATGAAGGGAAGGGTAAACCAATCACACGTTTGGGTGCTTGATTTAGAAACTATATTCTTTGTCTTTTCTGTATTTTTTCCCTAATCGTGTTAAAGTTCCTTCCCATTAAGAGTTTTCTATGTTTTGTGTTGATGTGGCAGATGGCAGAACCTATTTAGGACAGGTAGGTTTGGGGGTTCTGGGGTGTCTCTCTCCCTGCCCTGTATCAGAAGGACAGGAGAAGAGGTAGATTAAGTAGATTAAGATTTTATTTTACAATTTGTCTGTTTTTAAACTCTTTTAAAAAAGAAGATTTATTTATGCATACAAGAACTGGGGTATAGGCCAGAGATGTGGGGGATGAGAGGATTCACCAGAGACAGAGTGGGGAACAGAACAGGCAGACTGACTGAAATACACTGCTGAGAGAAGTAACAGGTGAGTCAGGAGAGGGCTGCTGCTCCATGTGGGTATCTTCCTGGCTGGGGATCAAATTTGTGCTGCAGTGGCTGCAGTAAACCTCACAGGTCGCCTTTAACCCAATGTGCCACCAGGGAAGCCCTGTTTTTAGACTCTTATCAGAAATCTGAGGTTTGTAATTTAGCTCAAAGAAAGTTGTGTTTGTATTTTATAGTTTTTACCATATTAATTAGTCTTAATAAGAAACTAAACTTTTACAGGCCCAATAAGCAATTTAGAAGTTTTTACTCAACCAAGAAGCACCTTATATAGCTTGTTAGCAAGTCCCAAGTAACTCAGTTTTTACCTTAAACAATCTAGACCTCAAGATTAGGAAAACACAGGGAAATAGAATTTTTTCCCAAAGAATGAACCAAAACAGTATCTCAAGGTGGACAAAGGGAGAGTCCAGTTTAGCTGGAGAGGAGTGTTACAGCTCAGGATGCTGGGCTAGATGTTTTGTGCTGGGGCCAGGCAGTGTTTAAAGAAACACTAAGTTCTCTTTTTTTAGAGCCTGGGCCAAATTGGGCTCGTTTTTAAGAATGCGGCTCAAGGGCATGTTCCATAGAATTGAGATAGGGCATTTTATGATTTCTGCAGTACTGAAAGAAAAGTACCCACAAGAATGGCAGAGAGATGAAGCAGGGGCATCCCTGCAGCTAAGTTAGAGGCCCTCCCTTAAGACCAGGACCATGTACCGTGGCCTCTTGACTGGCTATGTCGAGACTCAAGTCTAAGTGACTTACTAAGTAAGAGAAACAACAGGTGCAGTCCGAGAAGACTGCACCTGAAAAGTGGTCTGAACTCTAGGATGCAGGAGAGAGGTGCACCCTTTTTCAAGACAGATGAGGAAGCTCCCATCCACAACAGGAAGGCGGGTGTCCAACACCAACCTCTATCTACAGGAGGCGTTCCTCCTCTTAACCTTGAGCTCCAGCTGTGAGTGATGAACAGTCTCCTCGCTCACGAGGGTCTATTGGACTTAATCACTCCCTTATCAGTGTGACCTGAACACAATGTATGGAGGACTATCTGCCTCCCACTGAGCAGAAGGTGAAGGGGTTCCAGACTTTGTGGGACCCTACCAGTGACCCTGACCCTGTCGTTCTGCAAAGGGCAGCCATTCCAAGAGTCTAGCAAGCTTATAGTAGCCACTCTCCTCATCTGACGAAAGAGACCCTGAACATACCTGAAAAGTAGAGACTCAACACAAGCTACAGACTAGGTCCTGGGACCTAATTTCCAATGATGCCCATTTACCAGACAACAAAAGTGATTTTCAGAGTCATAGCCCTTAAACCAGCAGGAGCACAGGGCCTGATATTTACTTGCTTAAACTCCCTTTGGGAAACTGCCATGAGACACATTTACTATACCAAAGGTGTAATCAATGAGCAGGACCTAGAATTTGAGGCAAACCTGTACATACATCCCTGACGTAATAGGAAACTCAGCTTCTGTCTGTGTCTACTTGGCAGGGTCATAGCAGACACCAGGGGAAAGGCTCCCGGGGGTGTCCCAAGAATTTTATAAGAACATTTTTACCTTATGACTTAAAAGTTATCTTACTAGAAAATGAAAAAAAGTTTGCCCTATAGGGGAGGGCCAAGAAGGTAAAAGTCCCTTTTTAGATAATCAGGCCTCCATGACTCTCGCCTGGTGCCGGCCTAGCAGAATGCCTTGTCTTGCACCACTGGATCTCCTGGATGTCCAGGGGCCCCAGGGCATGCCCATGTTCATGGACACCTGGCCCAGGCAGCAGGGGCACCTGTGGAAGTGTGGGCAGCTGTGCTGAGAGGCCAGGGATAAAGGGCAGAGTCACGCTGAGGCAAGATGACAGCTATGAGCGACCTCTCTGGGGTGAGACAACATGAGACGGACTCCAGAGACAGGACACAGAGAAACACTGGGAGAGGAAAATGGCCTGTCCGTGATGCAGCATTAAAGGCCTGTGTACATCTACTAAAGCCTCCAAAATTATCTTTTCTTTGGTGAGAACCAACAATGAACTTGCCGGCCTGGGCTGGTTGCAAAACACTGAGTCAGTCAGAGCAGCCTTAGGAAACATGCTCGGTTTTACTTACTGTGGTGTCAGGATGGGATCCTGGGACAGAACAAGGAAAAACTAATGACACACAAATGAAGCATGGAGTTTATGAATAACAAATCAATATTGCCTCACTAGCTGTGCAGTAAGGTAGTGATATAAGATGTTAACAACAGGGGAAATTTGTGTGGGAACGTCAGGAACTCTGTGCCAATTTTACAAGTTTTCCATAAATTGCAAACAATCCGAAAATGATAATGTTTATTGAAAAGAATAACCCTAATGAACGTGGACTGTTCTAGATCCTATGAAAAAAAACTGTTGAGGTTTCTTAAAACAATAAAAATAATATACCATATAATCCAGCAATTCCACGCTTTTGGTATGATCCAGGGAACACAAAAACACATTCTAGGGGTGAAAAGTTTAGAGTTGATTCCCTGGGGAAGGAGCTTCAACCCTGGAGTCAGCAGAGAAACAAGAGACTCTGGGTCAAGATTTCATCCCAGGACACTGAGGAGACCTGGTATGTTTGTGGGGCCCCCCTGTTCCTGGGACCCAGCTGTTATGGCCTGGAGACCTGCTCCTCCCTAAAACAAAATCTATGGTTATTAGTGGAGAGGGATCATCAAGTCAACATGTATTTGAGGAAACAGGTCAGACACAACCTGAAGCTGTATGTGACTCCCCCTCCTGTGCACAGCCCTGTCCCTCTGGGAGCTCTAGGAGAACCTGGGGAGACCTAAGGGTTCTCGCCCTCTGCCCTCAGCCCCGTGGCCACACGGGGCTGCGGCGCTGTCCTAGTCTGGCAGCCAGGGGAGAGGCTGGGTGTGTGTGCCTCAGGCTGAGAGGGTGAGCTGGGGCTGAGCATCACTGGGGGACGGGGTGAGATGGCCTGTGAGCAGCCCTGGCACCAGGCTGGGGTGGGGGGAGTGGAGGAGAGGAGAGGAGGCTCTGGAGCTGCCCCGTGTCTGAGGCGCCATCTTCTCTCCCCACAGCCTCTCTCTGCAGCCCCTTGATGACAACCCCCTGGAGACTGCAAAGCATATGCTTTTCCCTTCGGCTCCCTGTGCCTTTCCTGAGGGCTACTTTATTTTTTTTTTAATTGAAGCAACACTGATTTCCAGTACTGTGTGTGATTTAGGGGAATAATTTCACATCTCTTCGGATCTGTGTTACCAAAGCAGGTAATTTTCTCTTCCACTCCCTGTCCCTTTGCTGAGGGCTGTTTTTCAAATCGCAGTCACGGTGATTTACAATTCATTTCATGTAGGGAACAGGCTCCCATCTCTTCAGAGGTAGTGACCACACCACCCCCCCCAGCACCCAGAGTCCCTCCCCAGATCCACTGTGCCCCCCCCCACTCTCGCTCCCCCTCCCTCCTGGACAGAGAGGCCGGGACCTGCTGTCTGGGTCCCTCAGGCCTCGCTCCTGCCACCTCCTGCGATGACAGTAAAGGTTTGTGGTTCTACTTTCTATTTCCTTGGCACATCCTTTCACCCTTTCACTTTTAACCTGTATTTGTTTGTATAGAAAGTCTTTCTAGCACGCATAGAATACAAATCTCCTTGATATTATCCAATCTGGGAATCACAGGGTTTTGATTGAGATTTAGTTTTTTTTTTTTTTTTTCAGTATAATAACAACTTTATTGAAGACGGGCGGTGGGAGCTTGGTCCAGTTGGAAGCTGCTCTGGCCGCAGGTTTGGGCACCGGGGGCTCTACTCGGTGGTGCTTGGTCCTGGGAGCGGGGGCGGGAAGAAGCCCCGAAGGAACAGCGCGCCCCAGGCACCTGGATCACTAGGAGGCTGAGGCTGGCAGTGAAGGTCCCTGAGCCCAACCGCATCGCGCGCCCTCCTGGCCGGGTCTGGACTCAGCCCAGACCCAAACCTCTCAGGTCGCTAAGCTGTGCGCCCAGGGGGCCGCCTCTCAGAGTGCCCGCAGTGCCTTATTTATTTATTTGTTATTATTATTTTATTTTATATATTTTTTACATCATTTTTCATTGTTGCACAATGTATGCATTTCAATCTTGGTTATATTCCCACCCCCCTTATTTGGACCCTAATCCCTCCTCCCATTCCTCCCCCCAACCCACTCCCCCCCCCCTCTGGTTTATAGTTGCTTGTTGATTTTGATTTTTACTTTATTATAATTAGTCTTTTTCCTGCTTCCTTATTTAGATTTTCTAAATTCCTGCTATGAGTGAGACCATCCGGCATTTGATATGGTTAGATTTGAGTCTATCCTTTTGATGTTTATTTTTTCATTGTCTCACATCTTTTTCATTCCATTTCATCATTTTCTACCTTTCTTTGATTCAAGCAAATATTTTTCTGTGAAATTAATTCTTCATGTGCTTTAGATATATTTATTTCAGTACTTTTTATTGTTGTAAATACTTAAATCTATCTTTCATTTTTCAAAATCTACTTAATTGAACTACATTCCATAACATAAAGGAAATTTACAGCACTAGAGTTTTATTTAACCACCTTGATGTTATTAATGTAATATATATATTAAACCAAAATAAACATAAGCCAAATAAAAGTATAAAACAAAAAATGTAAGCAGTCATATCTGTTCAATAAGTTAAGACAAGCATCAAAAAAAGAGTATTCTGCGTGTCTCTGTTGCTAGTTATTGCTCTAATGTGTGAATTATCATCTGTTGTCACTTCCAGAGGCCTGGAGGAAATCCTTTAACATTCCTTGGGACTGAACTCCTAGCAATGAATTATCTTTTTAATTAACTCTAGTGTATTTACTTTGTCTTCTTTCTCCCTGCTTTTATTTCTTAAGATCTTTACATGAAACAAAATTTACCAATTTTAGATGGACAGTTAAGTAAATATAAATAATAGAATAAATAGATAAATAAATATTCTAAATAAATAGAATCCTGGAACTACCATAGAGCACAGACAGCACAGCCCCCTCATCCTAAAATGTGTCCTGCACCTTTATATTTGTTTTTTTTAATTTATTTATTTATATATTTTACATTGGTCTTCATTTTTATACAATGTTTGATTTCTGCTCTCAGGTGTTGTCCCCATGAAAGTGCCTCCACCAGGACACCCTGGAGCATCACCACAGACTCTGCTGCTCTTCCCTCCCATTTTGATCCCTTTCCCTCCCTCTCCCCAGATGAATGTCTCCAATGTATAGTTTGCTGCTACTTTTGTCTTTTTCCCCCAATCCCTTGTATGGTTTCCTTATGTTTCTCCTCTAAGTGAAACCACCCAATATTTTTCCTTTTCCTTCTGACTTATTTCACTGAGCATAATCCCTTCCAGCTCCATCTATGTTACTGTAAATGGCATCTTTATCTTTTTTGATTGCTAAGTAGTATTCCCTTGTGTATATATAGCACATCTTCTTGATCCAGACATCTGGTTTTGGGCATTCAGTTTGTTTCCATATGTTATCCCTTGTCAATAGCTGCACCTTTATATTTGATCCTCTCTCCATACCCCAGCCAGGCAACCGTGTCTCCTTTCTATCTGTACTCTGTAGTTTCTCACTCTATTAGATTTTATCATCTTGAGGGAGTTCTCTATTTCTGCCAATGAATTCTATTATGAAATCTTTTATGGCTGATTTTAATAGAACCACTCCAATCTCCTTGTGATGTCTATCTTCATAGCTTATCTTTTTCCCATCAATTTACCTTCAATGTGTCTTTATATTGAAACTTCATCTCTTGTAAGCAATATATAGTTCATTTCTACAGTACTGTAAGTTTAAGCTTAATCCTCTTATCACCTGTGTGAGGCAAACAACCAAGACTATATTAGTCCCATTTCACAGGTGAGAGTGGCAACATTCCCATATTTAGCATGACACAGATCTAGGACCCAAGCCCAGGGCTTCCACACTCATAACTTCTTTCTCCAAGACTTCTTTTGTTGTTGTCTAAGATTTATTTATTTATGGGCCTCCGTGGTGGTGCAAGGGGTTAAGACATGACCTATGAAGCTGTCCACAGCCTCTGCAGCACAAGTTCAATCCCCAGCCAGGGAGCTACCCACATGGCACAGCAGACCTCTCCTGACTCGACTGCTGCTCCCCTCAGCAGTTTATTTCAGTTAATCTGCCTGTTCTGTACCCTACTCTGTCTCTGGTGCATCCTCTCACCCTCCACACCTCTGGCCTCTGCCCCAGTGGTGGTTCCAGCTTGGGGCCTCACATTATGCAATCACAATGTTACACTGAAGAAAAGGCTTGGTGGACATGGAAGGATCTATATAGAGGCTCATGCACGTGGCTGCTGGAAAAAAGCTTCAGTTCCTCCCCATGTGAGCATCTCCTTATCTAAGTGCCCACACAGTGCGGCAAATGTCTTCCCCCCAGAGAGGAGCAGGAGAGATCAAGCAGGAGATCCTGATGCCTTTTGGGCCTCACTGTGAATTGGTGCAGGCACCCCAGCCTCCTCCATGAGCAGGGAGCCAGCAGATCCAGGGACTCGCAGGAGGGGAATTGGTCTTGACCTCTTGAGTGTATTAAAAAAAAAAAACCTGTGGACATTCGAAAAACTTCTACCCTGCATCATCTGGCCACTAAATATTTATATCCTTTTGTCAAAGAAAGAAAATCATGCCAATACCTTGTAGAGAGTAGTCAGGCTTTAGTCAAACAAGCACCATGGAGAAAGCAGATTTAATTCTAAATACATGAAAGATATAAGATTTAACACATCTGGACTCTTATTTTTCTGGGCGTTCCTTTTTTTCCCCACTGAAGTTGGATATTTTCCAGAACCAGGCGAAATCTGCCCCTGCGGTGTGCAAAGCTGGGCCCCTGCTCTGTTGCTTCAGTCTCCACTTGCTGCATTTTCATGCTGGGTCTTGAAGGGTTTGACTTGTCTCCATGTGATTCAATGGTCAACCAAGGTTTTGGAGAGTGTCTACCCAGATGTTGGCATTCACTCACTTGTTGGTTACCTTGTACCTGGTGTATCCAAATGCTACCACCAAATCTGATGTTTGATTCCTCAAGTCAGTAAGATTTTTGTTGGCTCTCTGAGCTTGTGTGGATTGGGGAAGTCATCAGTCATAGGTGCAGACTCACAGATTGCACCAGGATGAGTCTGTCACTCAAGGGTAGAACACCCTCTAAGTTCTTTCTGGTTTTCCGACATTTTCTCTTGAGTGTCCCACACCTCAGCACAGTTCATTCATCAGCCATGGATTTGACAGAGTTTGTATTCAGATTTGGGCTCTTACCTCTCCATCTGTTGTTAAAATACATGTTAATCAAACTATTTGGACATGCCATATTTTAAGGATATACCTAAAACCCATGTAGAAAAATCCATGATTTCCACATGAGGGTAATTTTATTATACATTATATTTTATTATACTATTTTATTATACAACAAAGTATTGGGGGGCAAATACTGAAAGCTAAGAACATTCTAGCTATGCACCATCAATATGGTAGCTACTAGCCACATATGAGCATTTTAATTTTAAATGATATATAGTAAAATATGCAACATCTCAGCTCATGAGCCACATTTCAAGTGTTCAATAGTTAGAGGATGCCGGGGACCAGCCTCAGCAAAATGTCATGTCAGGGGTTCCTGAAAGGATGAGATGGCCTAGGCAACATGTTAGGGGCTAAAGGGAAGGGGATTACGTAGTGAGGAGACACTGACACTGGATGAGGTGCAAGTATCTTCTGTCGAGAGACTCAGCAGGTCTTTATTTATTCATTTTTAGTAATCAAAAAAGTTACATCATCATGTGCAAAGCAGAAACAATTAGTGTATTATATTCCCATGGACTCCTGGCTCCTACGGGTCTCAGCTAGATGGTAGCCTTCAAGGTTAATAGATAAAAAACTAGGGCCTCCCCGGTGGCGCAGCGGTTGAGCGCTGGGTTGCGAAGCAGCCCGCGGACTCTGCGGCGCCGGTTCGATTCCCCAGCTGCTCCCCGGCCACCAGAGGAGGGTCCCACATGGCGCGCAGACCTCTCCTGCCACCCGCTGCTCCCCTCAGCAGTGTACTTCGGTCCTTCTGCCTGCTGTGCTCCCCCCTCTGGCTCTGGTGAATTCTCTCACCCTCCGGCGCTTCTGACTGTACCCAGTGCGTGTATAAACAAAACAAACCAACAAATAAATAAAACATGCCTCTATTTAAAAAAAAATAGATAAAAAACTAAACCTAACAGTAAAACTTATTATTTCAGCTAGACAATTACCTAAGACAGTTGATAGCCACCAGTACACCCCTATCAGCTAAAGCCTAAGCATCAAAAGACTCTTCTATTCATATGGCCTTCAGCCGGAGACCAGCTGCTACTCAGCTATCAGAACTTTTTCTACCTACAAACTTCTTAACACAGTTAACTTTATTTAAAAATTTATCTAAGAAACTTCTAAATAAAAAGGAAGGTCTAAAAAAGCAAAAGAAGGATTTACTATAATAGTTGTGCTGGTTTGCTTGTCAGATACATGCAATAAATTGTCTCCCATTGTCAAGTGGGCCAAATTGTTTAATAACTAATTTCTAAACAGATAATTTTCCGTGCCATTTATTTGCAGTATACTGATGCATATAATTTATTGCCTAATGAACTTTTTGAGAAATTTTGTCTCTCTTTATGACCAAGAACAAAAATGAAGGAATGTTAGATCTTCAGCCCCACGGTGTGAGGCAAAAGGAAGCTTCAGCCCCATGGTGTGAGGCTCTTCAGCTTCGGGGTGAGGCCCTTTGACTTAGCTGCTTGCCAGTGTCTTATCTGGCTGGGGCATCAAGGCCCCCTGCAGCAATTTTTATTTTTATCTCTTAACAATTTTAGCCAAGTCCAGGCTGGAAATTTGGGTTGGATTTCGGAATGGTCTCATAATTGGGAGCCGATGCCTTTGCAAAGAGGTCAGTATTGGCTCTAGAATTAACTTTTGGCTTTTGAAAATCAATTTTATCATCCGAAGAATCCTGATCACTTTCTCCAATACTGCCGGCCATTTTCTCTTTTACTTTTGCATTTCTCACTTTGCCTCCAGCCTGGCTAAAGTGATCTATTTTTTCAGGCAATAGTTTTGTTAATACCGAGCTGTTAGCCAAGGACTCTTTGATGTCCTCTAAGGATAAAGAAATACCAGGTGCAGGCAGCAGTAATTCTCTAAATTTTTTAATTATTTTTCTAATTCAGACCCTTGATCTAGCATATCCTGTAGCAGCCCCCACAGTGAAAAGGCATCTATGGGGACCTTTTCAGGTCCAGGGAGAGTATAACAGGTTGTTATTTCCTCTCTCACTCTGGCCCAAGTTCTTACATCCAGAGTACCGTCCCTTGGAAACC
Source organism: Talpa europaea (assembly GCF_964194135.1). Taxonomy (NCBI): domain Eukaryota; kingdom Metazoa; phylum Chordata; class Mammalia; order Eulipotyphla; family Talpidae; genus Talpa; species Talpa europaea. Next base: position 31,778 of record NW_028168023.1, on the reverse strand, counting down.
AAGGACAACACATTTCAACAAAATTTAGGAACCTATCCAATTGCGCATGAGCGGTCTTAAGGCCTCTCTTAAGAAATATACTTAATTATATCAATAAAGAGTCCTCTTTCCCTTGACTCAATATGGCCCAATGGCTTCTCAACAATAAGACACCCACTCACCTTATCACATACTAAGACATCCACTAGCCTTATTACGGTTCTGAACTACTGCTCCCCCAACCCTGCTTTCTCTACAGAGGAGTATGCTCCCTACCCTATGGAGCAGAACCTAGCCTTCCCCGCACGGGAAAGAAATCTTACCTTTCAAATCCCTGCTTTGGGCACCACTTGCCAGGGACCAGCCTCCAGCAAAATGTCGTGTCAGGGGTTCCTGAAAGGATGAGACGGCCTAGGTGACACGTTAGGGGCTGAAGGGAAGGGGATTAAGGAGACACTGATACTGGATGGGGTGCAAGTATATTCTGCCGAGAGACTCAGCAGGTCTTTATTCATTTTTAGCAAGCAGAAAAAATACATCATTATGTGCAAAGCAGAAACTATTAATGTATTTTATTCCCATGGACTACTGGCTCCTACGGGTCTCAACCAGATGTTAGCCTTTAAGGTTAATAGATAAAAAATGAAACCTAACACTAAAACTTATTATTTCAGCTAGACAATTACCTAAGACAGTGGATAGCCGCCAGTACACCCCTATCAGCTAAAGTCTAAGCATCAAAAGACTCTTCTATTCATATGGCCTTCAGCTGGAGACCAGCTGCTACTCAGCTATCAGAACTTTTTCTACCTACAAACTCCTTAACACAGTTAACTTCATTTAAAAACTTTCCTAAGAAACCTCTTTTTTTTTTTATAGAGGCATGTTTTATTTATTTGTTTGTTTGTTTGTTTGTTTTTTTGTTTATACATGCACTGGGTACAGTCAGAAGCGCGGGAGGGTGAGAGAATTCACCAGAGCCAGAGCGGGGAGCAGAGCAGGCAGAAAGACCGAAGCACACTGCTGAGGGGAGCAGCGGGTGGCAGGAGAGGTCTGTGCACCATGTGGGACCCTCCTCAGGTGGCCGGGGAGCAGCCGGGGATCGAACCAGCGCCGCAGAGGTCGCCGGCAGCTTCGCAACCCAGCACTCAACTGCTGCGCCACCGGGGAGGCCCAGAAACCTCTTAAAAAAAAGAAAACTTCTAAAAAAGCAAAAGAAGGATTTACTATAATTGTTGTGCTGGATTGCTTGTCAGATATATACAATAAATTGTCTCCCATTGTCAAGTGGGCCGAATTGTTTAGTAACTAATTTCTAAACAGATAATTTTCTGTGCCGTTTATTTGCAGTATACTGATGCATATAATTTATTGCCTAATGTACTTTTTGGGAAGTTTTGTCTCTCTTTATGACCAAGAACAAAAAATAAAGGGATGTTAGATCTTCAGCCCCACTGTGTGAGGTCCTTTGACTTGCCAGTGTATTGTCTGGCTGGGACAACAAGTCTTCCTGCATTGATCCCAGTGTAATCAACACTGTATCTATTTAACATGTAGTTAGTTGAAAGGTTTGGCGCGGTAAAGAAAAGGAGAGTCAGGCTAAATTTCTCTAAGGAAGGGAAAATTTATTGCGCCCTGGGCGGACCTCAGGGAGCCAACGTGGGGGTCTGTGAAGCCGCGCACATTGTCAGGGGGAAGAAGGCTTATATAGGGTGAGGAGAGGTCATGTGGGAGACTGGGTTTGTAGGACACGGAAAAGATTTGTAGGGCGGGGGAGGTTCATTATCTGAATCCTCTAGGCAGGCTTCCACATTCCTGTTCCCAGGTGAGCTTCCTGGTAGGTTTTAGCATTCAGGCCTCCTGCATGGACCTTTCATACCAGCCTTTTGTTGACAGGAAAAAGGGCGAAGTTTCTTTCTTTGGCTATTTTCTGCTGGAAGGGGGTGAAGACCAAGGGGGTGGCTCAGGCCTGGTTATGAGGGTCTTCTGCAGGGATGCGAGAATATGGGTGGAGAAGGAGTTGGTTAAAGGTGGTAGGACACATTTCCCAAATGCGAGCCTGTGTGAATTTTAGGAGGCAAGGAACGAAAAGAAAAAACAAGGTTATTATTAATATTGGCCCCAAGAGTTGGAGGAGCCATGACACTATAGGATTTTGAAACCATGTCAGCGGAGAGTTGGAGCCCCCGCTTTCCCTTTCCACGTCTTTGCGTAGTTTCATTAAGACTTTTACATTTTGTTCTACAATCCCTGACTCACTGATATAGTAACAACATTCTTCCCTGAGAAACAGGCAGGTGCCCCCCCTATCAGATGTTAACAGGTCCAGAGCCCGCCGGTTTTGGAGAGCGGCCTGTGCCAGGGAGGAGAGCTATCTTTGTGATGATGCTAAAGACACAGAGGCTTTTTCTAAGGAGGTATCTATCCTTTAACTGAAATGTTAGAAGTGCAGGAATGAAAGCCGACAAGGGCATCAGTTTGCTAGCAGGGGTAGCTGTGATTGGAGTCCCATAGGGGGACTGAGAGTTGGGGAGTCTGGCAAGAAGCATTCCGTTTTCTTGGTCATAGTGGTGTTGAGATTAATTGGAGCTGCCACCAGTAGAGGCCTCTGAAGGGAAGCGCAGAGGAAACAAGAGGAGGTATTAGTCCCAAAAGAGTCAGTCAGGAAGGGTAGAGTGTTTTGGATTATATGAACCCAGGTTGAGGGTGTCTCAGTCTTTTCTGATGATGTTAGCTGATTTTGTAGGACTTGCTCTGAATGGAGGATGTCCTGGGAGATGTACTGTGGCATTTTGTGTCGGGACATATTCCCTTGAAATGGGACAATGTTGCCACTGGGGAGGAATGCCAGCCAGTGTACCCTGTGGCTTGGACTCCCTGTACCCAATGTTGGTCTCAGGGATCTGAAATAGCATAATTAACTTGATTCGTATTGAAATACATATTATGATGGACCGGAGAGAACATTCGGCCTTTGTCTGGAAGGTGCACTGTACATGACGGGTAAGGGCACCCCCCATATTCTTGGTAGTTATTTTTGCAGTGATTTAAGGTTTGATGGTAAAAGAAACAAAACAAGGTGTTCATAGGGTTAGTAATCAATGAAAGATTTAGGATGAGAGTGATGGGTGCTATGCATCCGGCCTGTGGGCACTCCGAAGTACCCTCCAAGTAGGTATTCTCAGTGGATCCTGAGACAAAGGTCTCCCTAACTTTGAATTTCCACACACAGACTCTGAGCTAGGGGAGATTTTGACAAGAAATGCGCATCCTAGTAGGACCCAGGTTACGACATGCATACTGTTTGTCTTCGGGGGCACGTTTGACCCGAGAGAGATGGTGCCAGGAGGGGTGTCCCAGAAGTGTTAACTGCTGTAGGCGAGGGGAGAATGACTGTGTGTGGACTGGTCCATGGAGGCTGCAGTGGCTTTGGCTGAAGTGATTTGAGCAGGACTTGGTCTCCCGGATGCAGTGGTGGTGACGGTCAGTTGAGAAGGTCGAGATTCAAGGCAGGACTGACTAAGTACCGGTCTGAGTGATCCCAGAGCAGCTGCGGAGCTCTAATGAGAGTTTAGTCAGGTAATCCTTGATTAGCCCATTGGTGCGCTCCACTTTCCCTGAGGATTGTGGGTGGTGGGGAATGTGAAGCTTCCAGGTGATACCCAGAGCCACGGAGACCTGCTGAGTAATCTTTGAGATAAAAGCTGGACCATTGTGAGATAGGAGAGAGGTGGGGAGGCCAAAGCGTGGGATAATGTGGTTAAGAAGGGCCTCTTTTACCACCTGAGCCATTTCTCTAGCTGCAGGAAGACCTCGACCCAACCTGTCACTGTATCAACCATTGTTAGCAGATATTTAACCTTTTTGTGAGTAGGGAGGTGAGTAAAATCAACCTGCCAATCCTGTCCGGGTAAGTGTCCATGCATCTGGTGAGCTGCAAGGCTGCTAAAAGCTTAAGTATAAGTTTAGCGTTCATGATGGGTGACCCCTTGGTGGAGAGGAACCCTCTTTCCTTCAAAATCGCAGCATGACTGTGAGCCATAAGGAAGGCATATTTTGAACCCGTATAGATGTTGACTTTCTTATGGTTGCTGAGGGTAAGGGTCCTGGTTAAATGCTGCTTTGGGACATCCTTTTCCCCCTAACACTATGAGTTCTGCCTTTTGGAAGGTGGTTTCTCTGGGCAGCTTTCCTGCCTCAAGTACCTGATCAACGGTAACAATGGCCTAGGCAGCCCTCCCTGACCTCGCGCATTTACGCAAGAGCCACCAGTCTACACACACAGTAGGCATCTGACAAAGGGGAGTCAGTTAAACCCAGTCTGGAGGTTTGCATTTTTTTCCCCCAGGATTTCAGGACATGAATGGGTGACGGAAGAGGGGCCAGAGACAGGTAGAAGAGTGGCTGGGTTGAGAGAATTAGACTGAATAAGACTCGCCAGAGGGTTTTTGATAAAGGGCACATGGAAGTCCTGTGAGCGGGCAGGAGTGAGAGTGGAGAGCGGGCGGGGAGACAGGAGGGCCTGAAGGCGGTGCGAGGCATGTGCTTGGACAGGTCTTCCCAGAGTAAGTTTGAGGGGTTCCCGGGTGAGTACAGCTGCCGCCACCAGGGCTCTAAGGCAGGGTTGCCAGCCCCTGACGGTGGGATCCATCTGCTTGGACAGATAAGCGACAGGACGCAGGGCTGGGCCCAGAGGCCGGGAAAGGCCGCCTGCCACCATACCCCGATGTTCGTCTGTGCACAGGAGGAAAGGCTTTTCTGGATGAGGAAGGCCAAGGGCAGGTGCCCTAAGGAGGATATGTGTGAGTAAAAGGAAGGCCCTGCGGACCTCCCCGGGGGATTGGAGACGTCCTTTGGGCGAGGCTTTTGCTGTGTCGTACAGTGGCGTGGCTAGGGAAGCAAAATTAGGGATCCAAGATGGAAGAATCCGACTGAACCTAGGAAGGAAAGAATTTGTTCTGCCGATTCAGGGGAGGGAAGATCCCAGATGGCCTGTGTGCGGTCCACCGTCAGCTGTTTGGAGGAAGGAGTTGGTTGAAGACCCAGATAGACGGCTGTGGGAACTGAAAGTTAGGCTTTGGATGGGGAGACACGGTTTCCTTTGGAGCACAGGAAGGTGAGGAGTTGTGCAGTGTGTTGCTGAGAACGTGGCGGAAAAGGTCTGCAGAGGAGGAGGCCAGCAACATCCTGGAGGAGAGTGCTGGGTGGTGTATTACATGAGGAGAGATCACTAGCTCATGCCTGACCAAACAAGTGAGGGCTGTCCCGGAACCCCTGAGGCAGGACTGTCCAGGCCAATTGCTGGGAGGTGTGTGTGTCCGGATCTTCCCAAGTAAAAGCAAATAGAAAATAACATTGAGGATCCAGAGGGATGGTAAAAAAAGGGCACTTTTGAGGTCAAGTACAGAGAAGCGTGTGGTAGAAGATGGTACATGAGATAGAAGGGTGTAGGGGTTGGCACTATGGGATGGATAGGCACCACCACCTCGTTAATGAGGTGAAGGTCTCACACTGGGCAGTAAGAACCATCAGGCTATTTTTAACGGGGAGGATGGGAGTATTACAGGGCGGGTTGATAGGAGTAAGAACTCCCTTTCCCAGGAGTCGTTGGATGATGGTTTGAGACCCTGACAGTGAGTGAGGGAGATTGGAAACGGGGGGTGAGAGGGAAAAGAGGGATCCTTAAGGCGAATGAGGACTGGGGTACAATGGATGGCAACAATCAGGATAGACATATTGCAGACCAGGGGGTTGACAGTGGGAGGAGACAGCGGGGAGTCCTGAGGAGGATCAGGAGATGTTTGGAGCAGTGGGAGGATGAGAGCAGCGCTAGGGTGTTGGAACCATGAGCAGCTCCGAGTTTGGTCAGGAGGTCGCGACCCAGGAGTGGTGTGGGGCAAGAAGGCATGACTAGGAAAGAGTGGACCAGTGGTCCTGGGCTGAGAAGGAAGGCTGTCAGCATCCGTAACTGGGACCTGAGAAGGATAAACTTGACCAGATTAGGAGGGGAGGACAGAGAAGGTAGCCCCCGTGTCAACCAGAAAGGAGATGGACTCACCTGCTACCTTGACCGGTACCCTGGGCTCCTCGAAGTTTATCGGAGTCGATGAGTCCGGGCCTCTTCAGTCCTCAGCCGCCAAACCCAAGACCGATGGTGGAAGTGTACCCGGGGCTGGAGGGACTGGCCCACCACTGCCAGGTGTGGAGGTGATACCGGAATTGTCAGGCCTAGTCTCCCAGCCAGGAACAGATCCCAGGCTGCAGGGCAGCGCTGAGCCCCAGCCACTAGAACCCCACGGGTTGGTGTCTCACGAAGCCACAGCAGGAACTTCGCAGACGCTCAGGCAAGCAAGCGAGAAGAGGCAGATTTGTTTATAGAAAGAAAAAGTTTATTGAGGAGAAAAAGAGCAGAAATAAAGTGGGACTCCCAGGCCAGGGAACCAGGCCTGGGAGGGGCAAGGAAGCCAAAGTGGAGTCGTGTCTCAGGGAATATATACCCTCTTTCCCTCATTATTCTAAAGCTCTACCAGTCTCTTTGTGATTGGTTAGTTCTCGATGGTCTCACTTAATTTGCTACTGAGTGGGGATCCTCACCTTCCTTATCTAACAGCTTTTTCTTTCCCCATTTGTTGCATCTTTAAATTTATGGCCCAGTCTTCTGGATGGGCATCCCTGCATTGAAGTTAAACAGCTGCCCTTCTAATGTGTCCATAAATTAAACCATTTTCCATTTCTCCAATTGTTAGGGGGAAAAGGATGTCCCAAAGCTCATTCCATATAGGCTTTGTGGACTCCACCCCCACCCTAGGTCAAAGTCAAAGACACTGGGAACTCCAAATCCCATCATCACCAAAGGGAAGGTGGCTGGGACCTGAGGGTGGGGTTAAGCAGCCAGGTGGATATAAAAGGCAGACACGTGGGCTTTGGGGATCCCCCATTTTGGCTCTCCACCAGCTCATAGTGTCCGGCCAGCTCTGAGAGTGACTTTGGGTTTCCAGGTCGTCAGATCGGGTAGGACGCATTAAAGACTTTATTTCCCTATTTTTTCCCTGAGTTGTACATTTTCCTTATTTCCTTTTCTCTTGTAAATAAACCTTTTATTAACCTTTTGTGTGTGTGTGTAGTAGAGTATTCATAAGTCCCTTTAAAGCGCGCGGGTGAGGACCCACAGCCAGGAACCCATTTTAATATCGGGGTTGCTCTATAACACAATCTCCGCCTCCCTTTACCATCTGAAGGAAAACAGGACTAGCATTAACAATGTTGTCCTTGGTCTTGGGATGTTTGTTTTTCCTAGTGGAATGAGTTACTTTCCCTGGGTTGTCCTTATCTCTGAAGCCTCCCCAAATTCTTCAGAGGTCCCCTCCTGCACTGTCCCTGAAACTGCCTAATAACCCTAGCTTGCCCTGTCTCAGAGGGACAGTCACTTTTCCAGTGATCCTGGATGTTGCAGATGGGGCGCGGTCCTGGCGGAGGGTGGAGGGTTGGGGCATTGTCTGGACCAGTGTCCTTTTTGGCCACATTTGAAGCAGGCTCCCGGCAGCGGTCGGTTGGGGCCCATTGTTGTCCTCTGTCGGGCAGCAGGTGCTGCGGTCCTTGGAGGAGCAGGGCCTGGCACTCTTAAGGCAGCTACTAGGGCCTGAGCTTGAAGCTCTGCCTTCTGGCGACTACAGAGTTCCCTCTCTGCCCTGTCCTGTTCCTCCCGGTTGTTAAATACTGTAAAGGCCATATTCAGCAGATCCTAGATAGGGATTTGAGGACCGTAGTCAGCCTTCTTAAGCTGTTTATTAATGTCTGTGGCTGACTGAGATATAAAATGGGTAGCCAGAACTGTGGCACCTCCAGGCAAGTCAAGGTCAAGCCTGGTATAGCGCTGGAGCGCCTCCGTCAGGCAGCGGCTAAGGAGGGCAGCAGGGTTTTTTGAGGCCCACTGGGTAATCTTTGTGAGCTTAGTAAAGCTTACAGGTTTAGGCGCTGCCTCTTGGAGACCAGCTAGGAGAGAGGTAATAAAACGGTCTAGGTGAGCCCAGCCCCAGGGGTCCTGCCTGTGTCAGTCTGGTAGTCCCACCCTGGCTCTGGGCTGGGAACTGCTGCAGAGCCTGGGGGCATGGCTGTGTCAGGCACTATGGACCTGATCTGCAAGGTCTTGGGCAGACCTGAAAACCTGTTTCCTTTTGTCACAGGTCAGGGTGGAAGAGAAGATAACATGTAATCATGACTTGTAAGGTCATAGACTTGGGTAAGATAACGAAATTTTTGGGTGTAGGGAGTGAAAGAGCCCAGAGGCTTTTCAATCTGGGAGAGGTCAGACAGAGAAAGAAACATGGACTCTAACTCCTCCTTCAGTCCCCCCCACTTCCCTGAGGGGAGGGAGAAGAGGATAAGCAGAGAGAGGGTGTGGCGGATGGGAGGTAAAAAGAAAGGGTGGGGAGGGACTGCATTTGGGAGCTGGAGGAGGAGAAGATAGAGTATTTAGAGGATCAGAGAACGCAGAAGAGGGGTTCGGAGAGGGCGCGGAAGAGTCTGAGAGGAGTCTCGAGACTTAGAAAGTATGGCAGGTTTTCAGGAGGGAGGGAAGGGCCTGAGCGCAAGAGAAAGACAGCCTGGGCCTAAGGGAATTACAGGCCACTTTTTTTGCCTACGGCAAAAAAGTGGGTTAGAATTTTGGGGTCAAAATGTTAGGGGGATAGGATGTCCTAAAGCCAATTCCATACAGGCTTTGTGGACTCCACCCCCACTCCAGACCAAAGCCATCAGGACATTGGGAAAGACAAATCCCGTCACCACCACAGGGAAGGTTGCTGGACCGGGGTTGCCCTGTAACAAAAGAGCCCATTTCCGGCCACCTAGAGCCACTGTCCAGTTCATATTTGGGCCAGGCCATGGAGCAACAAAAAATGAGGCGCTTAGGTCTCACATCTGGCTTTAAATGTAGAGGGCCAAGGGCTTTAGGAAGCACCACAAGGGGGAGTCTGCTGGAATGCGGGATTGTGTTGATCAGGTAGTGAGTGTCCCTCTTAGTATATCAAATGGAGGGTGGGGGAGGGAGGCCGGCCTGTTAAGTCTTAGTGAGCTCGGAGGGGTTCCTGGCTTCCAGTTCCACAGGGAGAGGTAGAAAGAAAGAGAGTGAAGGAGAGGGAGAGTGGAGGGTTCGGGACGGGGCAGGGTCCCCACGTGGGATTGAACCCCGTTCCTGGCCAACGCACCAGGTGAAAGGTTCGGCACGGTAAAGAAAAGGAGAGCCAGGCTAAATTTCTCAAAGGAAGGGAAAATTCATTGCGCCACAGAGGAACCTCAGGGACCCAAGGTGGGGGGTCCTTGAAGCTGCACACATTGTCAGGGGAAGCAGGCTTTTATAGGGTGAGGAGGTCAGATGGGGCAGTGGGTTTGTAGGGCACAAAAAGATTTGTAGGGCTGGGGGAGTTTCTTTGTCCGAGAAAAGGTTTGTAGGGGGGCGGCGGGGGAGGTTCATTGTCTGCATTCTCTAGGCAGGCTTCAGTACTCCTGTTCCCAGGTGGGCTTCCTGGTGGGTTTTTGCATTCAGGCCTCCTGCATGGACCTTTCAGTAGTGAAACAATAGGTAACTTTTTTTTTTTTTAAATCATACAATTGTATGATTATCCTTACATTTACAGAAAGTTATTTTCTTAAAAATGCTTTCTTAGCATACATTGGTTATTAATATTCTAAAGTAAAGAAGTAATAATGCCGGTGACCAGCCCCGGCAAACTGTCCTGTCAGGGGTTCCTGTAAGGATGAGAGGGCGTGGACAAATCTGAGGGATTAGGGGGAGAGGGAGTGAGGAGATGCAAACCCTTGATCAGGGTGCAGACATCATCCTGCTGAGGGTCTCAGCAGCCCTTTATACATTACAAGCAAACCCAGAGTACATAAGCAAATGCATTATAGTAGGAAGATAACAATCATCACATCTTCCTCTAGAACAGCCAGGGGTTTATTTGCCCTTCAGCAGAGGTTGTAACATTCTTTATTTTGAAGAAGGCACAGTTGCTAAACAAAAGTGTTCTTAAAATAGTTATTTATCTTAAACAATCATTTTATTACTAGCAAAAACTTATGTGACTGAAACTAACATTTCTATGTTTACCATGGTGAAGGATTAACTAAGGGCTAGGGGAAACAAAGGACAGGAAGTTACCTGGGGGAAGGGAGACAGAGGGATTTTTTTCTAACTAACCTATAAAGTTTAAACTAACATATAAGCATATTGTTACAGGGCAGGGAGAAGGGCAGCCCAGACCCCAAAAAACTGCCTATTCTAAAGGGGTTCTGCCATCTGCCGCATCAGCACAAAACATATGAGACTTTAATGGGAAGGAACTTTAATACATTTAGGAAACAATACAGAAACGGCAAAGATACAGTTTCTAAATCAAGCACCCAATGTTACCCGTCCCCTTGTGGGAAAAAGTCCACCCAAGCAGTATTGGCCCAGAGCAAGGCCCCAAATCCTGTACCAAGTCTAAAGCACCTTCCAGGGGGACCCACAGAAAAGGGTCAGAAACCACCAGACAAGTCTGGGAGGAAAAGAGTAAAATCAAAATCAAGACAAAAAACGCCATTGCCACCTCCCCACGGGTCTCACCCACATCTGTGTCACCCCGTCCATGACCAAAAGGCAAGCACAGTTTCTTCACTTGTCTCTTGGCTCCATGTGCCTCCTCCAGGTCTCCTGGCTCCATGCTGCTTCCTTCTGATACCGGAATTGTCAGGCCTAGTCTCCCAGCCAGGAACGGATCCCAGGCTGCAGGGCAGCTCTGAGCCCCAGCCACTAGACCCCCACGGGTTGGTGTCTCACGAAGCCGCAGCAGGAATTTCGCAGACACTCAGGCAAGCAAGCGAGAAGAGGCAGCTTTGTTTAGAGAAAGAAAAAGTTTATTGAGGAGAAAAAGAACAGAAATAAAGTGGGACTCCGGACCAGGGAACCAGGCCTGGGAGGGGCAAGGAAGCCAAAGTGGAGTCGTGTCTCAGGGAATATATACCTTTTTTCCCTCATTATTCTAAAGCTCCACCAGTCTCTTTGTGATTGGTTAGTTCTCGATGGTCTCACTTAATTTGCTACTGAGTGGGGGATCTTCACATTCCTTATCTAACAGGTCTGTCTTTCCCCATATGTTATGCTTATCGCTTTATCTTTATGGCCTAGTCCTCCGGGTGAGCATTCCCAGAGGGCATTTGGTCCAGTCCCCCCTCACCTCCTTTCTTCATTTTTCTCAGTCCTGACCTGGATCTTTAGTCCCAGTTCTGAAAACTTCCTGTTGTGCAGGATTAAAAGATTCCTTTAGGTCTTCTGACCTGACTGCTCCCTGGTCTCCCATGATGCTTCTTCCCACAGTAGGACAAGGAGGAAGCTACACTGAGGCCGCAGGTAAGTGTGGATCTGGGGTTTGATCTCTGAGCCCGTGGGGACAGTGTAAATGGACTCCATGGGGGAGTCACCCTCATCAGTCCTTCCTGTGGTCTCATCTCTGACCAGGTTCTGTTTTGTTCTCAATCAGGCAGCGACAGTGCCCAGGGCTCTGATGTGTCTTTCAGCCCCTAAGGATCTTTTACAATGAACCCGATGAGGCTCCTGTTGTGCACACCCTGGGCAGCAGGGTGATGGTGTCACTGTTGTTCTTAACTGTGATATTGAGCATTTGTTCATATATTTATTTTTCTATGTCTACATAAGTTGCTATGTCTATAAATAATAATAAATAAAAAAATTTATTTATTTATGCATACAAGAAATGGGGTACAGGCCAGATGCACGGGAGGTGATAAGATTCACCAGAGACAGAGTGGGTAACAGAACAAGCAGACTGATGAAATACACTGCTGAGGGGAGCAGCGGGTGAGACAGGAGAGGTCTGCCACGCCATGTGGGATTCTTGCCCGCCGGCCGGGATCTAACCTACACTGCAGAGGCTGCGGACAGTCTCACAGTGCTGCGCTCAACCACCAGCGCCACCAAGGGAGGCCTGGAAGTCAATTTTTTTTTTGCTATATTTATAACACAGTTTTTTTGTCCTTATTAAAATTGGGTTATATCTTGCTGATTATTGAGTTTTAAGCATTATTTGTAAATTCTTGATACAGTCCTTTATCAGTTTTGTAATATGCAAATGTTTCCCCCCACTCTGTGACTGAACTCCTTTACTGACGGGAAAGCAAGCATTATTGTCCAGACAGAAGCATGGACATATTTTTTTAGAAAAGAAAAGATAAATTACTAATTGGTTTTGAGCAGATACTGGCTGACTGGGATGTTGGGGGATGGAGGGGAATGACTGACTTATGCGTATCCTTGAGTGTTATTTAAATGTTCTTGCATGAGCGTGAAATATGCTTTCAAAACTAAATTACACTTCATTCCTCAATTTATAAAACTCTTCACACATCATGTCCAAATCACGTATTAAGATCAGACTGGCATGTGGGCTACAAGTGAGGGACCCGCACATCATAGTTGCACAGTCATGGTTTCTCTCAGGGGTCACCCTGGTGTTGTCCGTTCTGTGGGTGTTGGACAAATGTATAATGACCTGTGTCCATCATGAGAATGTCATGCAGGGTATTTTCACTGTCCCTAATGTCTTCTGTGCTCCAAGGAAGCAAAAGCAAAAAAGTAACCAATGGAATCACATAAGACTAAAAAGCTTCTATATAGTGGGGGAAACTCATTAAAATGAAAAGACAATATCAAGTTGGAGAAAATATTTGCACATCATCAATCCAAAAAGGAGTTTGCTGCAAGAGGCCTTGTTGCTCCAGCCAGATAGGATACTGACAAGCAGCTAAGAGAAAAGGCCTCACACCGTGGGGCTGAAGATCTGGCATCCCTTTGCTTTCTGTTCTTGGTCATAGAGAGAAAAAATTTATCAGAAAGTATATTAGGCAATAAATTATATGTATCAGCATATTGTAAGTAAATAACATGAAAAATTGTTTGTTTAGAAATTAGTTGTTGGGCAGTTTGGCCCACTTGACAATGGGAGATGGTTTGTTGAACATGCCTGACAAGCATTACAATACAATAATTATAGTGGGTCCTTCTTTTGCCTTCCCTTGAAGTTTCTTGGGAAAGTTTTTAAATGAAGCTATTTGAGTTAGGAGTTTCTAAATAAAAAAAAGTTCTGATAGCTGAGTAGCAGCCAGCTCCTGCTGTGAAGGCCATGAGAATAAAAAAAAAAAATCTTTTCTTGCTTAGGCTTTGGCTGATAGGGATGTACTGGCCGGTATCTACTGTCTTAGGTTATTGTTTGGTTGAAACAATGAGTTCTAGTGTAAGGCTTAGTTTTTTATTAGCCTTGAAGGTTGCCTTCTTGCTGAGAGCACGTAGTGGCGAAAAGCCCATAGAAAAAGAGATGCACTGATTGTTTCTGCTTTGTTTCTATGCACATGCTAATGTCATCTCACTGCTTGCAAAAAATGTACAAATAAAGAACATGCTGAGCCTCTCCGAAGAAGATACTAACACCTCACCAAGTGTCGGTGTCTCCTCATTCCCTTCCCCTCAGCCCCTAAGTTTCAGTCCTTTCGTTTTCGCCGAGGCCGTCTCATCCTTTCAGGAACCCCTGACACGACATTTTGCCAGAGGCTGGTCCCTGGCAGGAGTTACTGTCCAAGACCTACAAAGAACTGCAAAACAAGAAAACAACTCAATAAAAACAGGGCAGAGGAGCTAGATGGATACTTTTGTAAAGAAGACATACAGATACCCATAGGTACATGGATAAATATTTGTCATGTGCTGTCAGGAAAATGCCAATTAAAACCACAATGAGTTACCCCCTTACACCTGTGAGAATGACCCACTGAAGGGTGTGGAGGAAAAGGAACTCTCTCTGGTACATGGTGGGTGGGAATGAAGTCTGGTCCTGTTAGTGGGCAGAATGAGGGTTTTCCAGGGTTTCTCAAACCTGTACACTCTACATGGGATCTGCCATCATCTGAATTAAGACAAAACATACTCGAAAGCCTAAGACCTTCAATAGAAAAGAACTTTAATACAATTATTGTGCAATAGAGAGAAGAGAAAGAACATAGTTAGAATAGTTCCCAAGTGAAGCACCCAAAGCTACTCATCCCCTCATGGGTAAATGCCCAGAGAAACAGGGCTGGCCCAAAGCAGGCCCACTGGGCCCGAACGCCTGCCACAAGGGTAAGGCACCTACTGGTAGAGACCCATGGGACAGGGGCAGGAGGGGCCAGTCAAGTCTGGAAGGAAAAGAGCAAAATCAAAATCCACATCAAGACAACAGCTGCCATTGTCAGCGTCTCCATGGGACTCTCACCTAAGTCTTTGTCTCTTTCACATGTCTCTTTCTGAGTCCCCAATTCCCTGGCACAAGTCCAAGCCTGAGGAACAAGCCTGGCTGCTTCTTCACATGTCTCTCTGCTCCATGTGCCTCCTCCAGTCTTCTTTCCTCATCTCAATCCACGTCTTCCTCCTCTTCCTTAGCTTCTCATCCCTGCTCAGCCCCACATTTCCTTGGGTGGGGCGGTAACCTGGAACCTCTCTTTTCTACGGATAGCACATTGGTCCTGCCCCTATGGAAAACAAATGAAGTTTTCTCAAAATATTCAAAATAGACCTGTCCCATGGTCAAGCATTCCATTCCTTGGTATTTATCCAAAGAACGTAAAATGCTAATTCCGAGGAATATGCGCCTCCTATGGTCACTGCAGCACTGTCTACCATAACCAAGCAATGGAGACTACCTAAGTGCCCAACGGCAGGTGAGGGGATAAAGAACACAAACTGTATACACAATGGAATACTACTCATCCATGAAAAAGAAAAATACTGACTTTGCAACAAGGATAGATATGGATGGGATTATGCTAAGTGAAATAAGTTTGAAGGAGAAAGTTAAATACTGGATGATTTCATTCATATATGGAATATAAAGAAACAAAGCGGGCACAGGTGAAACTAAACCAAAACAAAGTCTAGAAATATGACTGTGGAATTGAAGGTATGGGGTGGGGGTAAGAGCAGGAAACAAGGTAGGAAGAGGGCCCAGTGAACTATGGTGAAGACTGTGGGTGCCCTTATGGTAGGCGTGATGTGGTAACAAACATCTGAAGAGGGGTGACCCTGGGCCTCTGAACACATACAGTGTGCAAAGCAATGTTACCTCAACTGAGTAGTACAATGAGGGGAAAAAGAAACAAAAAAAGCAAATTGTCTTCCAGCAGTCACTGACCTCAGGACTTTGCCTTCGCCTCCTCACTGTCATGCAGGCTGAGGGGCTGGTTTCCCACAAGGTCAGAGGCAGGAGGTGCAGGGACTCCTGGGGCTGCTCAGACACCGCTGAGTAGAGACACTGCAGAGAGGGCGGCTCTGAGGGGACCAGAGACAGAGGGTCAGAATAACCCCAGTGCTGAGTGAGGGTCTGGTTCCCAAGGAGAGGGGAGTGTGTGTGTGTGTGTGTGTGTGTGTGTAACAAGAATGACAGGATATACAACACAAGATGATGGGAAGACAATTAACATCAAGCCCCAGAATAAATGAATTGAAATCGCACACAGAGTAAAGAGTGCCAGAACAACACCTCAGTAAATGCAGTTCTGTGGAGAAGCAGTTTCCAAGCAGGACTGAAAAGGCATTGGACCTGAAGAAGAGGCTGAGGTTTAGAAATATCTCATGGTTGGTTTGAGGTGTAAAGAGCTGGGCAGGACCCCTGCTCCAGGCCCCTGCTAGGATGTGGTGGTAACTTCACCCCTGACAGCTCCCTCCCCCAGTCGCCAATGTTCATCTTCAGTCCCCTACATTCATCTTCTTTGGAATCACCATAGAAAACCCACGGGCCTCAAAATGAGGTTGTTCCATGCGCTTCAGCTACTTTCTCTCTAGACCAGAGATGGAGAAGGGCCTCCCCGGTGGCGCAGCGGTTGAGCGCTGGGTTGTGAAGCTGCCCTCAGCCTCTGCAGCGCCTGTTGGTTCGATCCCCAGCTGCTCCCAGGCCACCGGAGGAGGTTCCCACATGGCGCGCAGACCTCTCCTGCCGCCCGCTGCTCCCCTCAGCAGTGTTTTTTGGTCCTTCTGCCTGCTCTGCTCCCTGCTCTGGCTCTGGTGAATTCTCTCACCCTCCCGCGCTTCTGACTGTACCCAGTGCATGTGTAAACAGAACAAACAAACAAACAAACAAACAAATAAATAAATAAACATGCCTCTATAAAAAAAAAATTAAAAAAAAATAGACCAGAGATGGAGGGAGCCACACAGGGGGAGGGAGGAATGTGTGTCCCCCACTGGCCTGGCCCAGGGGCAGGATTAGCCCAGGTCACCCCAGTTCCTGAGCTGAGCCTTTGTCTACAGTCCAGGAAGGGAGGAGAGATGGAACTGGGTCTGTTGCGTTGGGCAACACCACACTGATAAAGAAACGGGAGTCGTGGAGCAGGCTACATGATGCAGGATGCTGCGGAAGAGGAAGATCCGGGCCATTTTTATTGCTAGAATAATCATACAGCATCAGTTACGTGGGGTAGGAGGACAAGGAGGAAAGGATGGGTGAAATAAGGAACGTCGTCTTGGGCTTTAGGGGGACAGGAGTCTGCTGACCAGATAATTCTTATCTGCTTGATGATCAAGTGTTGGAATCGAAACCAAACCCCAGACCCTGGACCATGGGCCTAATCTTATCAACAAGGCAGCCCACTGGTCAGCTTCTGGGCTCCCTTGTCACACCTCGTGATACATCGCCTTCCCAGGGAGATCAAGCTTTCTCTCTTGAAAGATTTGCAAGGCACCATGTAAGGTCTGGCTCCCGTGACTGAGTGACCGGGCAGTTCTGACCTTGTTCAGGAATGCAGAACTGCAGGTCACAAAAATGGCGGCTGAACAGGCTGCTCAAGTTTAGCGGACCCACCAGGGTCTCCCTCAGCTCCTAGGGGAAGATATAATGTTAGAGGGGCAAACTGACGTTTCTTTCTCATTCTGGGGCTCTCCTGTCTCCCCAGCGTAACCCTCCATGTGCAGCAGGGAGAGGATGTCAGGTCAAACCCAGGCTGCTTCCCCCACACCTCTCCCCACTAGTGTTCAGGATGCATCTCCTTGTACGCATGGCCACCCTGGAGGAGAGCACGGAAAGGTAAGTATCATTATGATATTTGCTACTGGGATTGGAGGTGAGTTCTTTTTTTTACTATAAAAGTTCTTTTATTTGGGTTGTTGCTGTAACAAGGCTGTGCAATTAGGAAAAAACCTGGGAGAAGGAGAAAGTGTTGAATTGAGTTTTCATAATGCAAACTAAAAAAAAAAAAAAAAAGGGAAAAACATCAACAATGAAAATAAGAGAAACATTTGCATGAATTACTCAGTTTAACCCACGACACCCTAGAAGTTGTCAGATACCATGATCCCAGCGTAACTAATGACTGTGGGGAGTGAGACTCAGAAGCGCAGCCCAGGCCACACATTGGGCGACCCGGGGTTCTGACCACCCAGGGCCCCCTGCTGTGGCAGTTGCAGTGAGGAAGGGTCTCCGAGCTGAGGAGGCTGAGACCTCAGTGTGGTCACAAACACTGGAAACATCCAGAGTGAGGGTTGGGTCCTCTTAGTGACGGGCGCCCACTACCTGCCCAGCCAGCCCTTCTATTGACAAGTCAAATTAAAAAAAAATTCCTCCTCATGCTGCTCTGGTGCTGGAGGCAGGTGAGATGGGAGAGAAAGTGGAGGGGATGACAGGTCCTGTGAGCCCTCCCTGCCTGGTGTGGGGAGCAGAGAAGGCAGGTGAGGGTCCATGTTGAGAAAGGCCTGGGGCGCCGTGGGGAGCAGAGCCTGGAGAGGGTGAGCGTGTGCGGGGCAGGAGGAGGCTCCTGCGGTCTCACCAGGGCAGGTGTGGTCACCTCCTCCCTGAGCGTCTCCTCTGCCCTCCCTTGTTCACCTTCCTCACCCACCTTGCAGGACAGTCATGGCCTTGGGGTTACTACTGGACCCCCCCTGGAAGAAGTGATCTGCAGCATCTGCCTGGAGACAGGAGGCACTGGAAGCATTTCCTGTGGCCACAGCTTCTGCCAGGCCTGCTCTCAGCTGAGTGACTCTCTGACCCGCCGAGGTCACTGTGTGCTGTCCACGCTGCCAGGAGCCACCACAGGAGGGAACAGCAGGTCCAGTTTTATTCTGGTCAATTTGTCCTCTGGGAGCAGACTTGCCCAGGGGTCATTTTCCTGCTTCTACATTTAATCTGGATCCCTGCAGCCTGGTGCAAGCAGTGGGGTACGACCAGCTTTGCTGAGGCCCGCTTCAGTAGCAAGCCTTGACAGAAGCCACGGGGAGAGAGGCCCATGGCATTCTAGGCCCAAACTCAGCATGCGGACTGTGGGCCTCCCTGAGCTCTGGCAGCGTTGGCCTGGGCTGTGCTATGGCAGGTGGGAGACCAGCCTGGTGGGCTGTGATAGAGGGGTGCCTGCTCTGGATGCTCAGGTGAGCATCTGGCCCTGCTGAAGCCCAGACCTACTGTGATCCCTGATGCTGGGGGGAGAGGGAACCTTACTGCATGCAACCTACGGGCCTGTTTGATGCCCTCTGAGTGACAGCGGCCTGCACTCCAGGGTGAGACTATCTGACCTCAGGCATCTGGACACACTGACAGGTGTTTCATTTAGGAACACAGTGCCAGAATTATAATGGACCAATCAGATTCAATCTCTCACAGGTGTCATTGAAGGTTTTTTTTGTTTTGTTTGTGTGTTTTAGAAGAGATTTTTATTTTTACTTAGGTATGCACACAAGAACTGGGGTTTAGGCCAGAGGTTTATGGGGTAAGAGGATTCACCAGAGTCAGAGTAGGGAGCAGAACAGGCGGATCTACTGAAATACTTTGCTAAGGGGAGCAACGGCTAGACAGGAGAGGTCTGCTGTGCCACGTGGGTTGGTTCCCTGGCCGGGGATCGAACTCATGTTGTAGTGGCTGGCAATAGCTTGAATGTGCTGTGTCATTAACCCCTGTGCCACCAGGGAGCCCCCCACCATTCAAGGTTTTTGAGACCTGTATGGTCTCAAAAAGATGCCTGGATGGCATCTAAATGGACCAATCTGATTGGAGCTCCACTGGCACCAGCCAAACAGCTGGGATTGTAAAGGGGCCAATCAAGCTTGAAAGGCGGCGCCCTGAAGAGGATACAAGCCAGAGCAGCAGCCAGCCTGAGCCACTTGATAGACAACTAGTGGTCTAAAGATTTGTTGGTACTTCTAGAAAGATCTTTGCCAAGACCTCTGCAGAGTATGAAACCTTTTCCAGAGACCTTTGCTGAGACCTGATGGCTACGCCTACCTCTGGCCCTGGCTCTAACACCGCCTGCAGACAACATCGTCAGGCTGTCCCTGGGGTTTCTAAAGGAGCTGTTTGCTGGTGCTTATGTCCAGCCTCTCTAAGGCTGTTTGCTGTTGGTACAAGGGCATCTTTATCAGATGTAAACTGGCATCTCTGGAACCATTGCTGCTGGACCAGTGCTGACCAGCACTGCTGACCTGTGTCCGGCCTCCTCTGAGAGCTGTCCACCTCTTCTCATCCTTGGGCACCATCTCCTGGTGCTATTGCATCTGGCAGTGTCCAGTCCAGGGTCTGGTGCTGTCCGCCTGGCCTTTGGACAGCTGTTGCTGGCTGCTGCAGCATCACCTGAGCAGCTCCACCTGGGCTCACCTCCAGCTGCCACCGGGAGTTGGCGCCTGGTCCACTGCTTACCTGTTGTCACCAGCTCCAGGCTGTCATAGCACAGCTTGTATGAGCAGCCTTTGTTTCAGACCACTGGACACTGAGGACACTGTCTGAGGTAGGACGGATGACCATTTCTGGGCTTAGACACTCCTTCCTTGTTTGCAGTCTCCCCTTTTTAATAAACCCTGTTGCTTTCACACCCTGAGCCTGAGTGTTGTCTTGCAAGTGTGAGCACATGGATGAGGACTCAGAGACAGTGACTGTCCCCAACATTGCCCTGTTTTAACATAACCTGAGAGTGGAACTGGTGACTGTCCCGCTGCAGGGTGTGGTGTCCTGTGCCCACCTGACCCCCCCTTCTCTGTTCTGGCCTGAGAAAGTGACAAGTGAAGCTGCAAAAATTCATGCCTGGGCCTCCTGGTGGCATAAGGGGTTAAGCACAACATTGTGAAGCTATCTGCAGCCTCTGAAGCACAAGTTAGATCCCAGGCCAGAGAGCTACCCACATGGTGTAGCAGACCTCTTCTGTCTCGCCTGCTGCTCCCCTCAGCAGTGTATTTCAGTCAGTCTGCCTGTTCTGCTCCCCACTCTGTCCCTGGTGAATCCTCTCACCCCCCCACACACACACCTCTGGCCTGTACCGCAGTTCTTATAAGTATGAATAAATAAATCTTGGGCCTCCCTGGTGGCACAAGGGGTTAAGATGCACCCTATGAAGCTGTCCACAGCTTCTGCAGCACGAGTTCGATCCCCGGCCAGGGAGATACCGACATGTGCAGCAGACCTCTCCTGACTCACCCACTGCTCCCCTTAGCAGTGTATTTCAGCCCATCCACCTGTTCTGTTCCCCACTATCTCTGGTGAATCCTCTCACCCCCACACCTCTGGTCTGTACCCCAGTTCTTGTATGCATAAATAAATTTAAAAAATAAATGAATCTTAAAAACAAAATCCATGCCTGCCAGAGAGTGTTAGGATTTGAGCTAAAAAGAACTTCAAATTCATTCTTGTTATCTAGATGAGGGTGAATAATCAAAAGACCATCAGGCCAGTGATGGCAGAACCTGGACACAGCCGGGACCCTGACTCCCTGTCCCTGCTTGTCCCCTCATGCCTGAAGGAGGACAAAGGCTGAGGATTCCCGGAGAGGAGCTGGACACTCACCTCCTCCTGCTCATCTCTGATGGAAAAAGCAGGAAACAAATGGTGAGAAAAGTTGAGACCACAGGAAGTTGTAAGTCTGTCTCCCATGACCAGTCCTTGCCCGGGGAGGGCTGTGCACTAGGAGATGCGACCATAAGGCCGTGAGCCCTGATGACAACATCATCTAGGAGGGGGACCATGTAGCAGAGGGTTCCTGTTTCTCCCCAAACACTTCAAACCTTCTCACTGAAAGGATGTTGATATAGAGGGAAAATGAGGAATCAAAGTTAAAGCAAAAGGATACCTGTTTTATGAGTCCTTTTATGGCTACTGAGGTGATACAATACATCATTATTGAAGCAACAGGGAGGATTTCAGGACAGACGCCCTGTGGACACGCACAGGAGCAGGAGGAATAAGGCCTGTGAGCACACGTGTGAGAGACCTATTGAGGGTCCACAGTCCACGCACACACTCCTGTTCCCTCCTGGGGGATCTGCAGATGGTGGACAAATGTCTGTGAATGAAATCATAGAAGATGCTCATAGGTTAGTGTTGGGGGAGCTACTGGGTTTAAAATAACATCAGGGAGGAGGAACATCTGAGATTCTCTAGTGAGGAAATAGCTTAGACTTTTAACAGAAATGATGATGTTCTTTTTTTTTTTTTTTTTTTTTTGGTGGGACCCTCGCCTGCGGTCGGGGAACGAACCGGTGCTGCAGAGGCTTTGGACAGCGCTCAACCACTGCACCACCAGGGGAGGCCCAATGATGATGTTCTTTTAGTAAACAGCAGTCGTGGCCGTCATCCCAGAGAGAGGCCAAAGGACAAGCAGGATCTGTGAGCCCCAGGGTGAACGTCCACCTCAGGCAGAAACAGCTTCTGCAGCACAGACAGTGAGGATGGACGTCAAGGGCAGAGATGCCTAGAGACCCCTCTCTCCACGTGGGCACCGCAGACACGGGGTAAGGTCACCTCCAGGGCCCCATGAGAGCTGCTCTTCTACCCGAGGGGGCAAGTGACCCACAGACCCCCCTACTGAGACCCACTTCTCTCCTGGGAAGGAGAAGCCACGCTTTCCCCTTTGCCTCCAGAGCCGCGTGAGCAGTGAAGGTGTCTGTGTGCGCTGTAGGAGGAGAATTAATTCAAGCTTTTCAGTAACATTCATTACTAGTAGTGACATTCCTCAACTTCCAGGCTTGGACTTGTGCCAGGGAGTTGGGGACATGGACAGAGACACGTGAAAGAGACAGAGATGTGGGTGAGAGACCCAGGGGACCCTGACAATGGCAGCCTTTATCTTGATGTGGATTTGATTTTGCTCGTCCTTCCAGACTTGCCTGGCCCCTCCTGCCCCTGTCCCATGGGTCACCAGTAGGTGCCCTAGACTATGGCAGGCTTTTGGGCCTCAGTGGTTCTGCTGTGAGCCAAGCCTGTTTGGCTGGGCATTTACCCATGAGGGGACAGGTAGCTTTGGGTGCTTAATTGGGAACTATTTATCTATATTCTTTCTCTTCTCTTTCCCTATTGCACACTGATTCTCTATTGCACACTCATTGTGTTAAAGTTCTGTTCTTTTTTTTTTTTTCTTAAAAGGAAGGATACTCTTTTTTTTTTTTTGAAGATTTATTTATTTATTTATTTATTTGTTTGTTTGTTTATTTATTTATTTATACAAGCACTGGGTACAGTCAGAAGCGTGGGAGGGTGAGAGAATTCACCAGAGCCAGAGCGGGGATCAGAGCAGGCAGAGGGGAGCAGCGGGCGGCAGGAGAGGTCTGCGCACCATGTGGGACCCTCCTCCAGTGGCCGGGGAGCAGCTGGGGATTGAACCGGTGCTGCAGAGGCTGCGGGCAGCTTCGCAACCCAGCGCTCAACCGCTGCGCCACCGGGGAGGCCCACTTTCTAACAAAGATGTTAGGCATTAGATTTTGTCTTTATTCTGGTGATGGCAGATCCCATGTAGAGTGTACAGGTTTGAGGGTCCTGGGAACCCCTCATTCAGCCCGCTGACAGGACCAGACTCATCCCCACCCACCATGTGCCAGAGTTCCTTTCCCTCCACACCCTTCAACTCACAGGTGTGAGGTGGTAACTCATTGTGGTTTTAATTGGCATTTTCCTGACAGCACATGATGATAAACATGCGTCCATGTACCTATTGGCCACATGTGTGTCTTCTTTAGCAAAGTACCTATTTAGCTCCCCTGCCCCTGTTTTGATTGGGTTGTTTCCGTGTTTTGGAGTTCTTTGTAGATCTTGGATAGTAACTCCTTGTTGGATTGATGATGTGCAAATATTTTCTCTGACTCAATATTGTCTTTTCATTTTAATGATAGTTTCCTTCACTGTGTACTTGTTTCGTTGGAGCACAGAGACATTATGGGCAGTGAAAATAATGATGGACACAGGTCATTGTACATTTGTCCAACAACACCCACAGAACGGACAACACCAGAGTGAACCCAAAGGGAAACCATGACTTTAGCGACTATGATGTGCGGGTCCATCACTGGTAACACACGTGCCAGTCTGGTCTTAACACGTGATTTGGTCGTGATGTGTGAGGAGTGTTATAAGTTGAGTAATGTAGTATAATTTACTTTTAAAAGCATATTTCATGCACATACAAGAACATTTAAATAACACTCAAGGACACACATGGGTAAGTCACCCTCCCAACACCCCTGTCAGCTAGGACTTCTGGTCAAAGCCAATTAGTGATTTATCATTTCTCTTCTCAAAAAAAAAAAATATATATATCCATGCTTCTGTCTGGACAACAATGCTTGTTTTCCTGTCAGCACAGGAGTTCAGGACACAGAGTGGGGGAAACATTTGCAAATCATGAATCTGATCAAGGACTGTATCTAGAATTTACAAAATAACACTTAAAACTCAATGAGCAGAAAGAAATAACACAATTTTAAAAGGGACAACAACAGTGTTGTAAATGAGTGGTGCCTCATTTGAAAAATGGACCAAAGAGTTTAACAGACACGTCACCAGGAAGAGACACAGACGACAAGGAAGAACATGAATAGATGCTCAGCATCACGGGGCACTAGGGAAAGACAAAAAGAACAACAGTGATGCCATCACACCTGGTAGGGGCTGAAAAATACAAACCCTGCACAGGTGCTGCCCAGGATGTGGACAACAGGAGCCTCAACACTGCCGGCTGGAATGTAAAAGGGTGAGGTCACTGTGAAAGATCTTTGACAGTTTCTTTGAAAACCCAAAAACCTGACATACAGCCCAGCGATCACTGCCCCAGCTAGTTACCCAAATAATTTGAAAACTTATATTTGGGGGCCTCCCTGGAGGCACAAGGGGTTAAGACGCAACTAGGAAGCTGTGTGCAGTTGGGGAGGTGACCCACATGGCGCAGCAGACCTCTCTTGACTCGTTCACTGCTCCCCTGAGCAGTGTATTTCAGTTAGCTGCCTGTTTTGCCCCCCACTCTGTCTCTGGTGAATCCTCTCAACCCCCACATCTCTGGCCTGTACCCCAGTTCTTGTATGCATAAATACATCTTTAAAAAAAAGAAAACTGATATTAAAAAAACTCTGCATGCATGTAAATGGTTTTTTTTCTGCTTTATTTTTTTATTAAGATTTATTTTTTTTATATTCCCCATACAATTTCACCCCCCTTATTTTGACCCGAATCCCTCTTCTCCCCTTCCCCCCATAGTGTGTCTCTGGTTTATAGTTGCTTGTTGATTTTGATTTTTTCTGTATTATAGTTATTCTTTTTCCTAGTCCCTTAGTTAGGTTTTCTAGATTCCTGCTATGAGTGAGACCATCCGGTATTTTTCTTTTTCTTTCTGGCTTATTTCACAGAGCATGATACCTTCTAGCAACATCCATGTTGCTGCAAATTGCATGAGTTTATCTTTTTTGATTGCTGAGTAATATTCCACGGTGTCTATATAACACTTCTTCTTGATCCAGTCATCTATTTTTGGGCATTTGGGTTGTTTCCATAGCTTAGCTATTGTAAATAGTGCTGCTATCAATATAGGGGTGCAGGTGCCCTTTGGAATTAATGTTTCTGTGTCATTTGGGTAAATACCTAGGAGTGGAATCATGCATGTAAATGTTTATAGCAGCACACCCGTAAGTGTGAGCTGCCCATAGTGACTTCCTTCCAAAGACAACAGCCTCTAAATAAATGGGAAAAAGAGTAGCTTTTCAGGAAGAAATCTGGGAAATTGACCTTAGCCAGGTGTTGAAGGTTAGTTAACACCATCAGTGATGAGTCAGGTGGACATAATGAGCACTGCCGTGGTAAATGGACAATGTCCCTGAACCCCTGGAGTCCGCTTCCCCAAACCCACAGTCCCAGTCAAAACAAAAAACCTAAATTGAGGGACAATAGTCCTGAGCAGTGCTCCTTGATGGAGGCTAAGAGTAGGAAATTTAGGGTGGAGGGGTCACAAGACCTGAAACTGGAGGTGGGGGTAGAAGTGATTAACATAGTCATTAAATCAATTATGGAAATGAAAATCGCTGTGGGCCAACTGCTAGCAAGTATCAGATGCTACAGGAAGTATAAGGAGGTGCAGACCAGAGGTGGGATACAGGGATGGAGCCATTGCAGAGACTCGCTGCTCCTGACAAATCAGCCCAGTCACACCATAGAAGTAATTAATTTAACAACAGATAACAATTCCACAAAGGAATGAGCCCTCCCAACTAGAACACTACCTCAGTGCCCTTTCTGGCCTGGGAAGACGCAGCTCTGCTCCCAGGGCTCTACCTGGGGCCTGCAGGCTTCTCCTCACACACCAGCCCTCTCCAGGGGCAGCTCCTCCTGCCTGCTGGTGTCTGCACAAGCATCATCTTCTTTCCTTTTGTGTGTGTGTGTGTGTGTGTGTGTGTGCCCTCACGCCACTGAGAGGAGGACTCTGGTGAAGCTTTTCTCAGAGGTGACCCGAGAACCCCCATCTGTGACCCCAACACCTCTCCCAAACATCACTCCTCACCAGTGTCAATGTTATAAAAACAAGGAGGTCTGAGGAACTGTCATCCAGGCAAACTGGATGGGATTATGGAGCATCAAATGGACATTAGCAAAAACTGAAATGAAAGTATGGTGTTTAGTAATTATGTCAACATTGCTTCATTAGTTGTAAAAAAAAAAAAAAAAAAAAAAAGGAACTGTCCTCCTGTAGGATGTTAACAAAATGGAAATGGTGTGGGATAAACAAGACCTGTACTGCCTTCGCAACTTTTCTGTAAATCGAACAGTGTTCTTTAAATGTCATTTTTTAAAATACTCTCAATATTTAATAGGTTATAGAAGGAAATATTTTCTCTTTCCAGTTTTCCCAGGTATCACCATCCAGGGACTGGAGAGAGGGGTTCTGGGAGAAAAGCTGGAAACCTCACACCCAGGGCAGGCTCCGGGAGTCTTCTCTCCTCTGAGCCCTGTGGCTCTGACTCCTCACAGAGCATCTCACCCTAGGACGCCGCCCTCTAGCACCCCCAACTCTGCCCACCTCAGCCCCCGCCCCGTCCTGGTGGCTCCACCAGAATCCGGAGCAGCGCGGCAGCGCCCCCGTGTGGCCACAGTGCTGAGCGCAGGAGCCCAGAGCTGCCCTTTCTCCTGCTCAGCCAGGCCCTCCCCAGGCTCCCTGGGCCTCCAGCGGCAGGACAGGGATCTGCCACAAGGGGGCGCCCAAGTCCAGTGTCAGGTCCGAAGTCCTCAAATTTTCTTGGTCCTGTGGACAAAGGACAAAAGCAGGTTTCCAGGTCATAATGGCTGATTCCCAGATAATGGGCTGATCCCCCAAATATAGAGTTTCCTACGGTCTTAGGTGGATCCTTGGACTCCAGCGTCTCTGTACTTTGTTTCTGCTTCTGCTTCCAGGGGTGAAAGCGCCTCCTCCTGGGAATTAACATTCAATTCTACCCAGGAGCCCAGGTCCTCGCCCAGGAAAAGGACAAGGTTCCAGGAAACTCCAAGACCCGTGGGCCAACCACCCATCCACGTCTTAGAGCAGGGGGGAGCAGGAGTATTCAGAGCCGGGGAGAGACCCAGGGAGCTGGTGGTGGGGTGTGGTGGATCTTTGGTGGAAGGGCCGCACCTAAGAGGAAAAATAACTATAGAAAGATGACCCACGCTGTAAGGAAATAAATAAATAAATATACATCGTTTAAAAATTCTCTATCTCTGAATGAGGGCAGGTCAAGGAGAGCCCCCAGGGCATGACTAGGAAGATGGGGAGGCTTCTGGAAATGGAGCAGAGGATGAAAATGGGGACTAGGGGATGGGGCCCAAAAGGAGTAGTGGGGGAACCAGAGAGGGTGGGGCCAGGAAGGGGTGTTAAAGAACAGGGAGAGGGGCAGCCCAAACCCCGCAAACCTGCCTATTCTAAATGGGTTCTGCCATCCGCCGCATCAACACAAAACATGAGACTTTAATGGGAAGGAACTTTAATAAAACTAGGAAACAATACAGGAAAGGCAAAGAGTCTAGTTTCTAAATAAAGCACCCAAAGTTACCCATCCCCTCGTGGGTAAAAGTCCATCCATATGGGATCGGCCCAGAGCAAGGCCTCAAAGCCTGCCACAAGTCTAAAGAATCTTCCAGTGGGGACCCACAGAAAAGGGTCAGAAACTACCAGACAAGCCCGGAAGGAAAAGAGCAAAATCAACACCAAGATAAAAGCTGCCATGGTCACCTCCCACGGGTGTCACCCACATCTGTGTCACCCAGTCCACGACCAAAAGACAAGCGCAGTTTCTTCACGTGTCTCTAGGCTCCATCCTGCTTCCTTCCTTCCTCAGTCTCTTCTGCAGCTTCTCCTCTTCCTGCTCAGCTCCACCCTCCCTTGGGTGGGGCAGGGAACCTCCCCCTTTCCTGGGGACCACCCTGTTACAGGGGCAGCATCGGGGACACTGTGAGGGGAAGGTCTGTGTGGGTGATGCGGGCTCTGTGGGGGGGGGGGGCTCTGGGAGAGTCTCTCTCCCCTGGAGGGATTGCAGAGGGGTGGATGCTGTAACTGACCAGGGAACTACTAAAGTTCTGGGCCTTTCCTCTCCTTGCAGGGCTGATGTGACTCAAACACGCACACTCAGGCTGATGATGGAGATGAGGAGAGGACATTTGATTAGGAGGAGGCCCCCATTTCCTGAGCCACAACATCCTCCCCAACTCCCCAATGCTGGGGTGGCAGGGAGATTCAGGGAGCCACGAGGAGGTTATTCAGGGAATCTAGAGGAGAGAGGCCTGTGCTGCCCTGGAGGACCAGCCCTGGGGGCTGATTCTGGGGCTCTGGCAGCCCCTCTGTGACCCTGCAGACACCGCTCTGGGGATAGTATAAAGAAAACAAAACAGCAAAATTAAATGGGACTCTAAAACCGGTAGAACTAATTTTTTAAAATCACTTATTTTGAAGGACACTTCAGAGGATGTGGAATCCTTGTCTGACAGCTCATTGCAATCAGGACCTTGACCGTCACGTGAGCTACTCTGGCCTCCACTGTTTCTTGTGAGAAAACAGCCACTGATGACTTTATCGCCTGAATATTTTACTGGTTTATACCAAATCACTTCCTACTTTGCACCTAAAACAAAGATCTGGCATCTCCACAGTCTCTGAGGGGGAGGCGGCAGGAGGGGCCTCCCTCAGAGGCTCCAGCTCCAGTTCCCACGAGGCTGCGATGGGGACAAGATGTTGGCAGATCTGAACAGCCGTGATCAGCGTGGAAGGACCTGCCTCAGAGCTCCTGCATGTGGCTCCTGGAGAAAACCCTCAGGTCCTTGTCCTGTGGCGTCCCCTTAGCTGAGGGTCCACCGTGTGCAGGGAGTCACCCCAGAGAGGGACCAGGAGGGGAGCCCGGGCGGGAAGTCTCAGCCCCTGTGAGCCTGACTCTGTGACGTGGCACATCCCTTCTGCTTCATTCTCCTCATGAGGAAGAGCCAGCAAGTCAGACACACGGGTGGGGGGGGAGTTGTCTCCCCTCATGTTTATCACAGAGTTGGTGGAAATTCAAAAATCAACACAGAAGACCTTCTGGGCACTAATTATTTCCATTCTGCCCACATGAAAAATAAGCTGCCTCCCACCCAAGGCACCTAAAAGTCTCATCCATCACAGAAGCAGCATGACGTCAGCATCTCATCACGTGACTCAGGACCATGCAGAGGAGGCACCTTGAGAGCATCTGTGCAGTGAAGCCGTCTGTGCTCAGCTCCTCATGGGCTGAGGCAGTTTCCTGCCCCACAAGTCCTGGATGTGGACACAGTGGAGGACAGACACAGGCAACTTGTAGACCCATTTCTTAATATGGCTCTAAAGTCACTTAATTGAGATATAACTTATGACCATCAAGTCACTTGTTGAGGCTCACCTCTCATGTCCTTTCTGTGAGTAATGAGCAGGGCAACCCCCTCTGTCCTTGCTCACCTGGCACCAGCCAGCCCCCCACAGGCTGTTTCTTCCATGGGACCCTCACCCCCATCACTCCTCCCCAGGGCTTTTCTCCCATCCCACCATCTACACTGACCCCCTTAATGGACACAGGAACCCCCACACCCTCCCCTGCTGCCCGACCTGCTCCCTGCCTGTCCCTCCTCTCAGCCCCTCTACAGGTGGGGGTGATACAGTTACAAATGAGCAGTCTCTTAGACAGGCATTAACAAGTTTGTCTTTCTCCTATTTCCCTACAGATTTGTCTTTGATGGGCATTAACAAGATGAACAGTTTGTCTTCCCCCCATTTGTTGCAATTTCCCCCTTGTTTGAGAGATTTATCTTTATGACTCATCTCCCACATGAGCATTCCTGCATTTCTTTTTTTTTCCATTTTATTATTTTCCTTCTTTTTTTTTTTAAAGATTAATTTATTAATGCATACCAGAACTGGGTTATAGGCCAGAGGTACGGGGGATGGGGGGGGTGAGAGGATTCACCAGAGACAGAGTGGGGAACAGAACAGGCAGACTGACGAAATACACTGCTGAGGGGAGCAGCGGGCGAGACAGGAGAGGTCTGCTGCACCATGAGGGTATCTCCCTGGCAGGGCTGGGATTGAACTGGTGCTTCAGAGGCTGTGGACAGCTTCACAGTGTTATGCTTAACCCCTTGTGCCACCAGAGAGGCCCCGTTCCTGTATTTCAAGGAAGAGGAAGTGAAACATCTGCTATTGAAGAAGAACAAGCTGGCGCCCGCCTATCTCCATGCTCACCCCTTCCCCCTCCCCTTTGCAGACCCCAGCCCATCTTCCCCTTTTTTCCCTTTGTATAAATACCCCTGCCCTCTGACAAAGAGCAGGACGGTGGTCTTTCAGACATGAGTCGGCTGCCCTCCTCATTTGTGGACAAATTAAACTGCTTTCCTTTTCCTCAAACTCTGTTTCCTTTTATTGGCTGAGGGAAACTGAGGTCGGCGTTCGGTATGGGGGGGGCATGGGTTTCCTGCCTTTATTATGCACTGACTCCTCCGAGAAAGCAGCTCTGTGAATACAGCAAATCTGTTTGTTTTATGCACAGCACATAGCACATAATATACAGATATTGGTGGAGTGAAATGAATTAATAACTGACAAGTGTTTCTGATACAAATAAATCAAGAGCAAAAAAATGAGGTGAAAGGTATTTTCACATTTTAGACAGTTGACTTTTTAAAATCCATAAATCCCTGACTGAGCAATGTCATCCCTCCCCCCATGTTCCAGCTCAGAGACTGCTCTGAACTGTGTCGTCACATGAGTGGTGGGGAGCACCCCCATCTTTCAAGAGCCAGGGCCCCCACACAGCTGTCCTTCCTGAAGGAAGAGCTCCCAGAGCCCCTGGGCCCCACCCACTGAGGGAGACACAGGACTGGGAGGGACACACTCACCTGGGGACCCCCATGGGGCAGCTGGAGGAGGAGCAGCAGGGAGGGGGGAGGCAGAGCACAGAGCTGGGGCAGGAGCAGGCGCCATCTCCTCAGGGCTGGGGAGAGACAGGGCAGGAGGCAGCCAGGCCCACATAGAGGATCAGGCAGCCAAGAGCTCTAGGCTCAGGGGGGAGCAGGGCCCAGGGACCCCCCCCCCCACCAGCAGGAGCAGGGCCCGTCCTAGTGACCCCTAGGCCTTGAGACCAAAAAGGACAGACCTGGCTCTTCTCAAGGCTTCTGAGCCTCTGTGCTGCTAGAACATGAGGTTTATTGGAGAAAAACACCCTCCCTTCCCTTCCCACCCTGTGGAACAACACCCCAGACCACACTGCTCAGAGCACCAGGCCCCTCCTTTCCCTGCACCTGGGCCTGGGGTGCAAACTGCCCTCCTATCCCCATCATCACACCTGGTGATTCCCCAAGACAGAGGCCCAGACCCAGGCCCCCATGAAGCACAGGCTACCGCCTGCTTGTGGTCCTGTCCCCCTCAGTGTGAGCAGGTGTCCCTGAGAAGCATCAGGACACAGGACATTATCCCCCAGGAGTCAGTCCCCCCAGGGTCCCTCTACAGACCCCTGTCCTGCTCTGTCTGCTTGTTCAGTGAAGGTCAGTCTCTCCCCAGCCCTGATGTGCCAGGGACAAGGAGGAGGTCCTGCCCCAAACACAGCAGGAGCCCGGTCAGATATCCACTGAGGGCTTCCAGGCTTCCTCCTTGTCCTTATCCTTGCTAACCCCTGGTGGGGGGAAGTGGAGGGGGTGGGATTTCTGCCCCAGGGTCAGGGACCTGCTGGGACAGAGCAGCAGAGAAGGGAAAATGAGTCCTGATCAGAGAAAACACACTCAGTCTGTTAGCAGGGAGAATAGGGGCACCCCCTGGGCCCCAAGCCTGCATGCTCTATCTGGGTTCTGCCATCTGCCGCATAAAGGCAGAGCACACGCCTAGCGTGAGCTCTCAGTAGAGTCCCGTGCGGGGAAAGATGGGATAACAGTTTCCCAACCAAACACTGAAAGTTACCCCCCCACCCCCACCCCAGGGTAGAGGACCAGCCAGACTCCCTGGGGAGAAGCCAAAGCTGCAGGATGTGCCCCACCCCC